>NC_133804.1:33774668-33824668 GCF_043250625.1 Sebastes fasciatus
CCAAGGGTTAAGTAGATCAGATGAACAGTTCTTGAGATATATGAAAGACACACAGACAGACAGATTCCTCGCTTTATAGTTAGATGTATTAATACTGTTTTTGTTTCAGGACCCAAGCGAGACCAGGATGTCCTAGACCTGAACCTGGACCTGGACCTGGTCCTGGACCTGAACCCAGCTGTGTGTCCTTCAGAAGTGACCAGTCGATGGATTTTATTCTTGATTTTAAACATGACAGAAAGTAAGTAGTTTTCAGTATTAAAACATTGTAATTATGCAGTATTTTAACCATACAGAGTTTAAATGAATATGTGACCTTTAATAATTAAATTAATGCTGTTTTTGTTTCAGGGTCCATGTGAGACCAGGATCTGCTGGACCTGGACCTGAACCCAGCTGTGTTTCCCTCAAAAGTGACAATTCAAAGGATTTTATTCTTGATTTTAAAACTGGCAAAAAGTAAGTTGTCAGTAGTAAAACGTAATTATGCAGTATTTTAACCACACAGAGTTTAACTGATTATGTGACCTTTTATGCATTTATTAATGCCGTTTTTGTTTCAGGACCCATGTGAGACCAGGATCTGCTGGACCTGAACCCAGCTGTGTGTCCTTCAAAAGTGACAATTCAAAGGACTTTATTCTTGATTTTAAACCTGACAAAAAGTAAGTTGTTATCAGTATTAAAACGTAACTATGTAGTATTTTAACCACACAGAGTTTAACTGAATATGTGGCCATTACATTTTTTTATTAATACTGTTTTTGTTTCAGGATCCATGTGAGACCAGGATCTTCTGGACCTGGACCTGAACCCAGCTGTGTTTCACTCAAAAGTGACGATTCAAAGGATTTTATTCTTGATTTTAAACGAAGACATCCTGCTGGTCTGAAGTAAGCTGTTAAAGCTGCTAAAATAAAGACAGATTCATCAACATGGATTATTTCTCTCATAAAATGTTTTCAGAAACACATTTTGGTGAACTATTTTCGTGATATAAGAGAAGAAAGTTTCCAAACGATCTAATTCTTCATGATTCCTCCACAGAGTTGACCAGGAGAGCTCAGAGGTTCCCAGTGGTCAGTCCGCCCAGCAGCATCAAACACACCTGGACTCCATATTTATGGTCTGTACATGTACAACAAATCCTTTTACATCTGTTATTTTGACAATAATCTCCATACTGCACTATTTAGATCAGTGGATTGTCAGTCTGTCCACCATGGATCTGATGTTTGATTGTGTCATTCATATAATATTCTGTTCCAGCTGCTGGAGGACAACATCGTCACCTTTGTGAAGAACGAGCTGAAGAAGATCCAGAAGGTTCTGAGTCCAGATTACCCAGCATGGTACCTGGAGAGTCCGATGGAGGATGACGAGGTGTTGGAAGAGGATGATGAAGAGCAGAGGAAGAGCAGCAGAGATGCATTTCTGAATATCACACTGAACTTCCTGAGGAGACTGAAGCAGGAGGAGCTGGCTGACCGTCTGCAGAGCAGTAAGAGGATTTATATAAAGATTTAACATGCTGGATAAATGGGGCTGTAGCCGGACAACAGACTGCTGCCAACAATAACACTTCATTGTGTGACTGATGACACACACGTTTGACACAAATGTACAACTCTTTGGACGGTGCGCCTGTGGTTGCCCGGTCCTGCAAGCGCATGGTGATCCAGTTGCTTCCAACTCACAGCTCAGCAAAAAGCACTGTTTTACGCCCTCCGGTCCACGGTACTGACGGCGTGGCTTGCAGCACCTGGCACAGCGCTTCATGAGCCTAGTCCGATAGTCTTTAGATATGTAGCCTATAGATAACATATATTTGAATAAAATACAGTTGTACCGTTAAGATACAGTACACAGAAGCCGTTTCCATGTCACAAGGCAGACAAGCGTCCAGCACGCACCAAGGATGCATGTTAATGCCAGGTCTGCGCAGGGCCTTATATGCAGTGGAGTCACTGGAGGGGGGCATGGTTCGAACAGAGGTTGAACTGGTAACCCAGCGGGTAGTACAGCAGGGCACCAACCGCCCACCGGATAGCCAAGCACTCTTTTTCAAACATGCCATACCTCGACTCCCTCTCGGAGAGCTTCCGGCTGATGTAAAGCACCGGGCGGTCTACTCCTGGTACCTGCTGGGACAGCATGGCCCCAGCCATGGCCCTGTTTGAAGCATCAGTCAGCAGGACAAGAGGGAGAGTAAATGTTGAAATATTTAATTAGTAATTTATTCATCAATTTTATTTGTTGTGTGTTCATTCAGGAAGTCACCCTGGAGTTTGTCAATGTAAACTCAAATCTAACCTGAAGAAGAAGTTCCAGTGTGTGTTTGAGGGGATCGCTAAAGCAGGAAACCCAACCCTTCTGAATCAGATCTACACAGATCTCTACATCACAGAGGGAGGGACTGCAGAGGTCAATGATGAACATGAGGTCAGACAGATTGAAACCGCATCCAGGAAAACAGACAGACCAGAAACAACAATCAGACAGGAAGACATCTTTAAAGCCTCACCTGGAAGAGATGAACCAATCAGAACAGTGATGACAAAGGGAGTGGCTGGCATCGGGAAAACAGTCTTAACACAGAAGTTCACTCTGGACTGGGCTGAAGACAAAGCCAACCAGGACATACAGTTCACATTTCCATTCACTTTCAGAGAGCTGAATGTGCTGAAGGAGAAGAAGTACAGCTTGGTGGAACTTGTTCATCACTTCTTTACTGAAACCAAAGAAGCAGGAATCTGCAGGTTTGAAGAGTTCCAGGTTGTGTTCATCTTTGACGGTCTGGATGAGTGTCGACTTCCTCTGGACTTCCACAACAAGGAGATCCTGACTGATGTTACAGAGTCCACCTCAGTGGATGTGCTGCTGACAAACCTCATCAGGGGGAAACTTCTTCCCTCTGCTCGCCTCTGGATAACCACACGACCCGCAGCAGCCAATCAGATCCCTCCTGAGTGTGTTGACATGGTGACAGAGGTCAGAGGGTTCACCGACTCCCAGAAGGAGGAGTACTTCAGGAAGAGGTTCAGAGATGAGGAGCAGGCCAGTGCAATCATCTCCCACATCAAGCAATCACGAAGCCTCCACATCATGTGCCACATCCCGGTCTTCTGCTGGATCACGTCTACAGTTCTGGAGGAGGTGTTGAAGACAAAAGAGGGTGGAGAGCTGCCCAAGACCCTGACTGAGATGTACATCCACTTCCTGGTGGTTCAGTCCAAAGTGATGAACATCAAGTATGATGGAGGCGCTGAGACAGATCCACACTGGAGTCCAGAGAGCAGGAAGATGATCGAGTCTCTGGGAAAACTGGCTTTTGATCAGCTACAGAAAGGCAACCTGATCTTCTATGAGTCCGACCTGACAGAGTGTGGCATCGATATCAGAGCAGCCTCAGTGTACTCAGGAGTGTTCACACAGATCTTTAAAGAGGAGAGAGGACTGTACCAGGACAAGGTGTTCTGCTTCGTCCATCTGAGTGTTCAGGAGTTTGTGGCTGCTCTTCATGTCCATCTGACATTCATCAACTCAGGTGTCAATCTGATGGCAGAAGGACAAACAACCTCCCAGAAGTCTGAGACACACTTCTACCAGAGTGCTGTGGACAAGGCCTTACAGAGTCCAAATGGACACCTGGACTTGTTCCTCCGCTTCCTCCTGGGTCTTTCACTGCAGACCAATCAGACTCTCCTACGAGGTCTGCTGACACAGACAGGAAGTAGCTCACAGACCAATCAGGAAACAGTCCAGTATATCAAGAAGAAGTTCCAGGAAAATATCTCTGCAGAGAGAAGCATCAATCTGTTCCACTGTCTGAATGAACTGAATGATGGTTCTCTGGTGAAGGAGATCCAACAGTACCTGAGTTCAGGAAGTCTCTCCACATGTAAACTGTCTCCTGCTCAGTGGTCAGCTCTGGTCTTCATCTTACTGTCGTCAGATAAAGATCTGGATGTGTTTGACCTGAAGAAATACTATGATTCAGAGGAGGCTCTTCTGAGGCTGCTGCCAGTGGTCAAAGCCTCCAACAAAGCTCTGTAAGTACAGAGATACAAAAGTATTGGAACCATTCTAATTACTCTAATGTCTTTTCAGGAGAGAAAGATTGAAAACTTTTTTCATTCTTCCCTTATTGTCTTTTCAGATTGAGTGTTTGTAACCTCTCAGAGAAAAGCTGTGAAGCTCTGTCCTCACTTCTCAGCTCCCAGTCCTCCAGTCTGAGAGAGCTGGACCTGAGTAACAACGACCTGCAGGATTCAGGAGTTAAGCTGCTGTCTTCTGGACTGAAGAGTCCACACTGTACTCTGGAGACTCTCAGGTGAACCTGTGAATTACTTTCCATGGGCAATAACTAAGTTAAACAGAAACACATAGGGGATGACAGTAATAAACACACTACCTTCCAGTCTTTACTCAGATTATGTGACGTGTGTTATTTTGTGTTTGCAGGTTGTCAGGCTGTTTGATCACAAAAGAAGGCTGCACTTCTCTGGCTTCAGCTTTGAAGTCCAACCCCTCCCATCTGAGAGAGCTGGACCTGAGTTACAATCATCCAGGAGAGTCAGGAGTGAATCTTCTGTCTGCTGGACTGGAGGATCCACTCTGGAGACTGGACACTCTGAGGTATGAAGAGACCTGCTGCAGCCACAGAAATTCAGTCCCAAAGGTCATGACTATAGGTGAGGGTTAGAACGTAGTTGGTGATCGAGAGCTCCTTCTTCACCACAACAGTTGGGTACAATGCCCGCACTGCTAATGCCACAATGAACCACCTGTCCATCTCCCGCTCCATTTTACCCTCACTGGTGAACAAGACCCAAAGATACTTAAACTCCTTTGCTTTAGGCAAAGACTCACTCCCCACATGGAGGAAGCAGTTTCCGGCAGAGCACCATGACCTCAGATTGGAGGTACCGATTCTCATCTGCCTCACACTCGGCTGCAAACCGCCCCAGTGCGTGCTGAAGGTCACGGTCTGATGAAGCCAACAGAACCACATCATCTGCAAAGAGCAGAGACGCAATTCTGAGGTCCCCAAACCGGACACTCTCCTCCCCCCGGCTGCACCTTGAGATCCTGTCCATGAAAATTACAAACAGGATCGTAACGAGGGACAACCCTGTTGGAGGCCAACACCCACCGGAAACGTGTTTGACTTTTTGCCGAGGCTGAACACAGCCTCAGCCAATCCCCGCTTTCCCTTTCTGAGTCGTCTAACGGTTTGCCAGAACTTTGAGACCAACTGAAAGTCCTTTGGGTGTGGAAGGAGTTCAGTTCAGTTATACAGCTTGACGACCTCCTTCATTGTTGGTGTCCACCAGCCGGTTTCTTAGGTTGCCGCCGCGACAGGCTGACAACCTTCCGACCACAACTCCTAGCAGCCACCTCCACAATGAAGGTTTTGAACATGGCCCACTCAGATTCCATGTCCCCATTCTCCTCGGGATGCACAAATAAATCATCCAGAGGTGGGAGCTGAAGATCAGGTCTGTCCGGCAGCCTCCAGCTCCTCTCGTCACGCGAGTGTCCAAAACATACAGCCGCAGATCTGATGATACGGCCGCAAAATCGATCAGCGATCGTTGGCCTGGGGTGTTTTGGTACCAAGTACACTTATGAACCGCCCTATGCTCGAACATGGCATTTGTTATGGCCAATCCATGACTAGCACAGAAGTCCAACAACAAAGCACGACTTGGGTTCAGATCAGGCAGGCCGCTCCTCCCAATCACCCCCCTCCAGGTTTCTCCATCGCTGACCACGTGCGTGTTGAAGTCCCCCAGCAGAACTATAGAGTCCCCAGTTGGCGCCCTTTCCAGGACGCTACCCAGAGACTCCAAGAAGGCTGGGTACTCTGAGTTGCTGTTCGGTGCATAAGCACAAACAACCGTCAGAGACCTCCTCCCAACACGCAAAGGTCCCCGCTTTTGCCTGCCACTCAGCTCACAATGTAGCCGACCCCAATGCCTATCCCTGCGAGTGGTGGGCCCACAGGGCGGCGGCTCCATGTAGATTTTACGGGCTGTGCGCGCCTGAGCCCGATGGGTCAAGGCCTGGCCACCAGATGCACGCCAGTGAGCTCCCCTCCCAAGTCTGGCTCTAGAAAGAGGCCCCGGTTTCCCTTTTCCAGGCGAGGCGCTACATCTCCTTTTTGGTCTCTTCATAAAGGGTCTGTGAATCTCTTTTGGTCTGGCCCCTCTTCTGGGACCACTTTGCCTTGGGCGACCCTACCAGGAGCTGCTGCCACCCGACAGCACAGCTCCCAGGGTCACAGAGGCACGCATACCCCTCCACCACCTTGATTATTGTAGGGAAAGACGAACAAAAAACAGCAGTTGATCTTGTTCATGTTAGAACGATGTATCGTCCATGTTTCCATGCTGATGGAGGATTTTCTGTTCTGACCCCCCTCCTCCTCCTTTCAGGGTGGAGCCTGCTGGAGTTCAATGGTTGACACCAGGTCTGAAGAAGTGTAAGTGTGTTTTTAATTTGATTCATGAAAACAAAGCGGAAAACATTCAACCAACTGAAAAATGGGACATCACTGACTTCAAATGTCTGATGTCATAGATTAGGGATGTCCATAATTAACCGTTTAACCGTTAACTGACATTAAGCATTTTAACCGATTAACGCTATCGGTTAAAACAGTTCAAAGAAATATTAATAATTAATTAAAAAGCTGAGCGGCTCAGAGGAGCGGCTCGTCTCTTTAAGGAGAAAAGCTGGTCCACCTTAACAGCCCACCTTAAAAGGCGGAGTCGGAGTTGCAGAATACAGGAAGACGGCTCCGGTCTCTCCGGCTCGCTTGAGCGGAGCGGAGGAGTTGTAGTTTCGTAGCATTTATACACCGACAAATAAACTGTCCACACACTGCTACACCTACGCTCACAGCTATAACGCCACCAACAACCTCACACTCACCGCCAACACACACACACGGTCTGTTGGAAACTCGCTAAAGTTACGCAGACTACGTGTGGCGGCGGCGAGCACGAAGCCTCCGGCAATGCTAGAGCTGCTAACGTAGAACAAACACACACACTTTTTGTTGGACACTCGCTAAAGTACCGCCGGGCAGACACACAGCTGACAACCTGCTAAACTAAACTAAATGTGCGGTGGAGACTTTTGCTGGGAAAGTGGCTGCATGTCCGCGACACTACACGCAGCATCGTAGCTGCTAAGTTAACGCCCCCGGATGGTGAACTGGGTTCTCAGTTGTCTGTTGTGCTCATACACTGCAGCTGGCGCGAGGCACAAATCTTGTCGGTTAACGGTTAAGAAAATGTATCAAAATGAGCATCCCTAGTCTGAGGTCATAGATTAATACCTGCTTGCTGTATTGTGTGTCTTCTTCTCTCCATCAGATTCCTGTGAACTCACAATCGACATAAACACAGTGAACGGAAACGTCGCCTTCTTGTCAGACAGTTTGATAAGTGTGTTCCAGAAGCAGCCTTACCCCGATCACCCAGACAGATTTGATGAGTGTCCTCAGCTGCTGTGTAGTGACGGTCTGACTGGTCGCTGTTACTGGGAGGTGGAGTGGAGTGGAGATGTTGATATAGCGCTGAGTTACAGAGGAATCAGACGGAGAGGAGACAGTAATGACTGTGTGTTCGGAGGTAACGATCACTCCTGGAGTCTGAGATGCTCTAACGGTCATTACTCCGCCTGCCACAACAACAGCAGGACCTCCATCGCCGCCTCTTTCACCTTTCTCTCCGATAGGGTAGCAGTGTATTTGGACTGTCCCGCTGGCACTCTGTCCTTCTACAGAGTCTCCTCGGACTCACTGATCCACCTCCACACCTTCAGCGCCACGTTCACTGAACCTCTCTATCCCGGGTTCAGGCTCTCGTCCGAAGCGTTAGGACGCATGTCTGACGCTGTTATGTTCATGTCTGGCATGCAAAGTTCCTCCGTGTCTCTGTGTCCTCCGGAGGGACAGTCTGTTCTTGGTAGAGAATCACAAACAACAGTTCTTCCTACCAACCTGATGTCTCAGTGGTTTTAAACCCAGCCATCTTGCTCAGGGAGGGAAGGAATCTCCCAGAAACGAGTCAGACTGGTAGCTCTGGTGAAGTGGTCCAAACATTTGTGACGTATTTATAAAAATTATATGAAAAATAAAGGTAGCCAGTAAACTAACTGATTAAAATGTGACAAAAAATTTCATTTGCCTTTTTTATTTATTTATCTTCATATTAATTATTTTATTTGTTTATTCTTCTGTTTAAATTTGACATTTATTTATTTAAGAACTTCTATTTATGAATGTTTCAACAGCTGATGAGATTTCACTGCAGATAGTCTCTGTTCTTCCTCCTCTCTCCTCCTCTTCCTCTCTCCTCTTCCTCTCTCCTCTTCCTCTCCTCTCTCCTCCCTCCTCCCTCCTCACTCCTCTCTCTCCTCCTCTCTCCTCTCTCCTCCTCCTCCTCCTCCTCCTCCTCCTCCTCCTCCTCCTCCCCCTTCTCTGTCCTCTTCTTCCTCCTCTCTCTCCTCTCTCCTCCTCTTTCCTCTCTCTTCCTCTCCTCTCTTCTCTCTCCTCTCTCCTCCTCCTCCTCCTTCCCCTCCTCTCTCCTCTCTCCTCCCTCCTCCTCCTCCTCCTTCCCCTCCTCTCTCCTCTCTCCTCTCTCCTCTCTCCTCTCTCCTCTCTCCTCCTCCTCCTGCTTCCCCTCCTCTCTCCTCTCTCCTCTCTCCTCTCTCCTCTCTCCTCTCTCCTCTCTCCTCCTCCTCTCTCCTCCTCCTCTCTCCTCCTCCTCCTCCAGGATGTGATGTTCTCAGTGAACAGCAGGTGGCAGCAGATGTTCATGTTTCAACAGGTGAAATGATTTCACAGAGAGTCAACAGGCTGATCTCCAACCAGTTAATCAGTTGAGTGCCTTCAGTTGTTCCTGCAGGTTTCTACCACAGACTGGAAGAAGACGACGTCACCTTCAGCATTTTGACCATCGCCATCTTGGTTTTCGTCCGTCTCCATCTTGGTTTTTGGTCACATCTGTTGAACCATCAGAATACCTGCTGAGGTGATCACCTGTTGAAACATCAGAATACCTGCTGAGGTGATCACCTGATGGAACATCAGAATACCTGCTGAGGTGATCACCTGATGAACCATCAGAATACCTGCTGAGGTGATCACCTGTTGAAACATCAGAATACCTGCTGAGGTGATCACCTGATGGAACATCAGAATACCTGCTGAGGTGATCACCTGTTGAAACATCAGAATACCTGCTGAGGTGATCACCTGATGAACCATCAGAATACCTGCTGAGGTGATCACCTGTTGAAACATCAGAATACCTGCTGAGGTGATCACCTGATGGAACATCAGAATACCTGCTGAGGTGATCACCTGATGGAACATCAGAATACCTGCTGAGGTGATCACATGACAACAACAGTATGAACTCAGTGTTTCCTGTCGTCTCCGCTGTTAAACTTGTGATCAGTTACACTTTTGTCCTCCGCAGACATCTGTAGCTCACTGAAGCAGAGAAAAAGGAATTAAAAAGGCGAGAAGAAGAACGGAGCCGGCGGCGCGGTGAGGCCAAACAAAGAGGATGGATTTCAGAGTGAAGACTAAACCTTCCTAAATCAGTTAGTCCTGAGCCGGCTGACCCCTCATCTGCTCATCCGGCTCTTTGAAGCGTTCAGTTCAGGGGGAGGAAAACCCCAAAACCCACCGGACCAAATGTCCTCCGCTAAGTGACTAAATGCCCCGAGGTATCACACACACACACACACACACACACACACACATTAACACACAGTAACACACTGTGTTGTGTGGACAGCTGCAGTGATCTCTGTGATCAGACCACCTCAGTCGAGTTCAATACAAGTCCAGGACCAGATCTGTTAGAGTCCAGTCTGAAGAGTTTTAAAGCTTCATTGAGACACTAAAGAACTTCAGTCAGGTTTTAATGTAACAGACGAAGAAACTGAAGAACTGTTGAGAGAATACACATCATCTAATGAATGATTTTATATTACAGGAAGAATCACAACATTAACTCTGTCTGACAACACAAGTTAAGTTTGTCTTATTGGTCACACGGTTGCAGCTTTAATATAACGGTTGCAGTAATATAACGGTTGCAATTTTATATACAATATAATGGTTGCAGTTATAATATAACGGTTGCAGTTATAATATAACGGTTGCAGTTTTAATATAACGGTTGCAGTTTTATATATAACGGTTGCAGTTTTATATACAATATAATGGTTGCAGTTATAATATAACGGTTGCAGTTTTAATATAACGGTTGCAGTTTTATATATAACTGTTACAGTTTTATATATAACGTAAGGGTTGCAGTATTAGTCTAATGGTTGCAGTTGCAGTTTTAACGCAAAGGTTGCAGTTTTAACGTAATGGTTGCAGCTTTCACGCAAAAGTCGCAGTTTTAACGTAACTATCACACTTTTAACGGTTGCAAATATATATATATAAGAGAGAGAGAGATGCTGGTTGTAAGTGACAAGTAAGTTTCCAAAGTAAAAGTCCCTAGAAGTGTATGATTCAACTTTTTCCGTGTTAACAAAGTTAACAAAAATCACAATAAATCGTAATATTGAATCACATTACTTAAAAATCACAATTCATATCCAATTAGGAGATAGATGAATCATCGCAGACCCCTCGTACGCCCCCCACATGTAGATAAACAGTTGTTGTTGTTGTTGATCAGCTGACCCGGACAGGAAGAGGAGCAGGTGACATGTTGAGGATTAACCCTTTAACAGACAAACTGTGAGTCTACAAACCTACATATGAGACAAAGACGGATTCATGAGTTCAGACTGTCAGACCCAGTTTACAACAAAGACACGCACGCACGCACGCACACACACACACACACACACACTTCTTCTTCTGCTGCTGAAAACGGTCCAATAACGGCAGCGTTCAACAGGAATAATCCTGCTGATGACCTCGCTTTGTCACACCAGTGTGTGTGTGTGTGTGCTCACATTAAATCCAGCACACTGCTCTTCTATACCGTGACCTCTGACCTCTGCAGACAGAGAGAGATGTGTAGTAATGTCGAGTTCCTCCTTTTCTTCTTTTTTCTTTTTCAATCATTTTATTAACAACTCTTATTTTGGAAGTTTTGTGCAGCATTTTAAAATACAGTTCTCAAAGAGTTTCAAAATAAAGTCCATCACAACAAAATAAAGGCTTTTTTTCTCCAAGCTGCCAAAATGAAACTCAACTAATTCTGTAAATGAAATATAAAACTCTACATGGTCACTTTATGTAAATACCAGGGCTGTCATACTTAACGTGATAATAACGCAAATTAATTTTAATGCCACTAATTTATTTAACGCATTAACGCAAAACTAGAGTGAAGATACTGGTATCTTAGTAAACTACAAAACCAGCTGTTGTTGCTGAACATCTGTTCATCTGTTTAATTGTCCGAAAAAAGCCCAGAAAATGTCCAAAAAAACTCAGAAAAAAGCCCGGAATATGTCAGAAAAAAGTTCGAAAAAAAGTCTGAAAATGTCAGAAATATGTCCGAAAAAGTCTGCGAATTTTCCGAAAAATGCCCGAAAAAAGTTCGAAAAAAAGCCTAAAAATATCTTAAAAAACACCCGAAAAATGTCTGTAAAAAGCCCAAAAATTATCTGGAAAATGTCTGAAAAAGCTTGAAAAATATCCGAAAAAGTCTGAGAATTTTCCGAAAAAATGCCCGAAAGTAGTTCTGAAAAAAATCAGAAAAATGTTTGAAAAAGAAAGACTGTAAATTGTCTGAAAAAAAGCCTGAAAAAAACTTTAAAAAAGCCTGAAAATTGTCCGAAAGAAAGGCAGAAGAAAAGTCAGATATTGGTATCATAGTAAACTATAAAACCTGATGAATCCATCGGTACCAACCAGGTCAGACTAGCTGGTTATGAAGGAGGTTAAATAACGCTCCAAACTTACACTAAATGTTGGCGAGGAAAAATTGGCATGTCCGTTTTCAAAGGGGTCCCTTGACCTCTGACCTCCAGATCAGTGAATGTAAATGGGTTCTATGGGTACCCACGAGTCTCCCCTTTACAGACATGCCCACTTTATGATAATCACATGCAGTTTGGGGCAAGTCATAGTCAAGTCAGGACACTGACACACTGACAGCTGTTGTTGCCTGTTGGGCTGCAGTTTGACATGTTATGATGTGAGCATATTGTTTTATGCTAAATGCAGTACCTGTGAGGGTTTACAAACATAAAACCTGCATGGATCAAACATCCAGAACACAAAGAGTCATAATGGAGGCATCCTGTCAACAGTTCTACTGTCGTCTCTTTATGATGGAGCTCTCTGGAGAGCATGATGTAATAACAGCGAGTGGCCACCAGAGAAACAGGAAGCAGCGCTGAGCGGCGGCGTCACGGGTCTGATTAGACGTCCGTGATGCACACACACTCTCCTCCATTGTAATGTGAGGCCGACTGAATCTCTGCATCTCAAAATATCACCCCCCCCGACCCCAGTATTAATTGCCCCCCCACAGCCCCCTGCAGATGTCTCGCTGCTTCATTTGCGTAGCGAGCAACAATCAGTCCCATCTGTCCCAGTTTTTACTTTCCTCCCCCTGAAACATCACCTCTGTGCACCCCCCCCCCCTCCACTAAATCTCCTCACTAAGCCCACCACACACACACGCACGCACGCACGCACACACACACACACACACGCACGCACGCACACACACACACACACACACACACACACACACACACACACACACACACCACCCATACAGAGTCTTGTCAGTGAGGGGATTGAAAGCCAATCAAAAAGCTATAGAGAAGTGCTTTGGTGAGCAGGGACACAATCGGGGGGCCGCTGGATGGGTGAGGCTCTGAGGTGGGGGGGGGCTGGTGGATGGGTTAGGCTCTGAGGTGGGGGGGCGGTGGTTGGGTGAGGCTCTGAGGTGGGGGGGCGGTGGTTGGGTGACGCTCTGAGGTGGGGGGGGCGGTGGATGGGTGAGGCTCTGAGGTGGGGGGGCCGGTGGATGGGTGACGCTCTGAGGTGGGGGGGGCGGTGGATGGGTGAGGCTCTGAGGTGGGGGGGCCGGTGGATGGGTGACGCTCTGAGGTGGGGGGGGCGGTGGTTGGGTGAGGCTCTGAGGTGGGGGGGCCGGTGGATGGGTGACGCTCTGAGGTGGGGGGGGCGGTGGTTGGGTGAGGCTCTGAGGTGGGGGGGCCGGTGGATGGGTGACGCTCTGAGGTGGGGGGGGCGGTGGATGGGTGACGCTCTGAGGTGGGGGGGCCGGTGGATGGGTGACGCTCTGAGGTGGGGGGGGCGGTGGATGGGTGACGCTCTGAGGTGGGGGGGGTGGTGGATGGGCGAGGCTCTGAGGTGGGGGGGGCGGTGGTTGGGTGAGGCTCTGAGGTAGGCCCTGGGCCCCCCCAACCAGCTCTGTTTTTGGCTGCAGGCTCCTGAAAGAGACTCCGTCCGGCAGAAATGGGGACAGATGTGAGGACTTAGAGGGGAGGAATAATCAGTCAGTCCTCGCCGACGGGACGGTGGACACAGGAAGTTGATTCATGACTTTTGTCTCTTCGATCCCCGCAGGACTTTAGCTGTTATTGGATGGGAAGTTTCATAAATCCAGGGTTTGAGCTTGGTTCCACCTAGCAGGGCCGGTTCCGGCTAGCAGGGCCGGTTCTAGTTAGCAGGGCCGGTTCCATCTAGCAGGGCCGGTTCTAGTTAGCAGGGCCGGTTCCGGCTAGCAGGGCCGGTTCCGGCTAGCAGGGCCGGTTCCGGCTAGCAGGGCTATACTTAGTGGTATTTTTTTTTTAATTTATAATGTTTTATACTTCTGGTGAATATAATCCATCAATCTGATTTCCATAGATGTATTTATTAAATACAGTTCCCTTTGTTAACACCTTATTTTGAAAAGCGGACGTAGTCCCCCGTGTCTACTTCCTGTAACTTCTCCAAGGTGGTCTCTAGCTCTCCCGTCAGCTCCGTTCTCTTTATCCATCCATGGTCAGCTCCATCGGGGCCGTTTCAATGCAGAGAACATAAATGTCAGTATCTGGGTGCTCTACAGTCGTAGCGTCGGCCCATTTGACCACGGAGACGAGAGCGACGGCCGGCTCCACCGCCACGTTACCGCCATACCATAACGTTACCGCCATACCATAACGTTACCGCCATACCATAACGTTTCCTGTCCGTGACAGAGTTACCATGCAGCTTTAGCTCTGCTCTGTGTAGCTCTGCTTTTCCCGTCTGTGTGAAAACCAAAGTGTTTCCATCCTTTACTGGATGTGTAGTGTTTACCACGCTGGATTTAACATGGGAGGGTGCAGGTCGTATCCACGATGACCCTCCAACGTTTTATACTTTCTAGGTTGACGGATACGGAACGGATATGACGTCACGTTACTCAGACTAAATATAAATTGTAATAAATATATCGATTTTGGCATTAAAACATCTATTTAGAAATACATAGGTGGATTTTTTTTTCCCATCTCTAGTGTCCAGTAAGTCGGCGTCGATGTACACTCGCTGTTGGAGGGTTTATAGCCCACTTCCACTCCCCGCTGACTGGTTTGGGACGGAACTTAATATGGCGGACCCTTCACGGGAACGCATAAACGAAAAGTCTGACTTTTTTCTCGTAAACTCAGATTTTATTTTTTTTCCCTTAATGAGGCCGTAATACTCCGTCGTAAGTAACCAACATAGAGATAGTATAACATAACCAACATAGAGATAGTATAACATATCCAACATAGAGATAGTATAACATATCCAACATAGAGATAGTATAACATATCCAACATAGAGATAGTATAACATAACCAACATAGAGATAGTATAACATATCCAACATAGAGATAGTATAACATATCCAACATAGAGATAGTATAACATATCCAACATAGAGATAGTATAACATATCCAACATAGAGATAGTATAACATATCCAACATAGAGATAGTATAACATATCCAACATAGAGATAGTATAACATATCCAACATAGAGATAGTATAACATATCCAACATAGAGATAGTATAACATATCCAACATAGAGATAGTATAACATATCCAACATAGAGATAGTATAACATATCCAACATAGAGATAGTATAACATATCCAACATAGAGATAGTATAACATATCCAACATAGAGATAGTATAACATATCCAACATAGAGATAGTATAACATAACCAACATAGAGATAGTATAACATATCCAACATAGAGATAGTATAACATATCCAACATAGAGATAGTATAACATATCCAACATAGAGATAGTATAACATATCCAACATAGAGATAGTATAACATATCCAACATAGAGATAGTATAACATATCCAACATAGAGATAGTATAACATATCCAACATAGAGATAGTATAACATATCCAACATAGAGATAGTATAACATATCCAACATAGAGATAGTATAACATATCCAACATAGAGATAGTATAACATATCCAACATAGAGATAGTATAACATATCCAACATAGAGATAGTATAACATATCCAACATAGAGATAGTATAACATATCCAACATAGAGATAGTATAACATATCCAACATAGAGATAGTATAACATATCCAACATAGAGATAGTATAACATATCCAACATAGAGATAGTATAACATAACCAACATAGAGATAGTATAACATATCCAACATAGAGATAGTATAACATATCCAACATAGAGATAGTATAACATATCCAACATAGAGATAGTATAACATATCCAACATAGAGATAGTATAACATATCCAACATAGAGATAGTATAACATATTCAACATAGAGATAGTATAACATATCCAACATAGAGATAGTATAACATAACCAACATAGAGAGAGTACAACATGTGTTTTGTGGACTCTTGTGTTGGATTTTGTGGGTCGTCTCGCTGCAGCATTGTGATCTAGTTGAAGTTGAAGTTTAGCTGAAGAAAATGTTGTGAAACCGTTTTTTAACATCCATCAGACAGGAGGGTCGTTTGACCAGAAGTAGATCTGGGAGTCATCTGTGTCTCTAGATATCAGCTGATCTGGTCCACTCGTCTTCAGTTTGGTGTAAACCAGAGAGGATCAGCTGCAGGACGGCGTTATGAGGACATTCCTTCAGATTGGGTGATGGTGGTTGGGGGGGGGGGGTGGTGGTTGATGTAAATCAGGTCAGTTGGATGAGGACTGATGGGGTGATTGATGGCGTCTTTAACAGATGAGTCCTCACACTCGAGTGGTGCTCCTCTATCTGTGTTTTTACGCCTTTGTCCGTCCTCCCAAAGTGAACCATTGAGACGAGTTGAGTCTTTGTGACGCTCACAATGAGCATTCAGCTCTGTTGGTGGTAGAGCTGCTTTTCATCTCTCCATCCTCTCCAACAGCACATCCTCCACAGAAACACCACCGAGAGGACGGACGGGTCCAAATCCACCACACTCAACCAGTTTAATCACAGCAGAACACCAACACCTGGAACATCTGTTTGAATGTCCGAACAAAGTCTGAAAAAAGCCCAGAAAATGTCCAAAAAATCTCAGAATAAATTCTAAAAATCTCAGAAAAAATTGCCTAATATATGTCAGAAAAATGTCAGAGAAATGTCTGAAAATAGTTAGAAAACAATGTGAAAAATGTCCGGACAAAGTCTGAAAAAGTCCAGAAAATGTCAGATAAATGTCTTAAAAAAGCCCGAAAAATGACAGAAAAAGCCTGAAATATGTCCAAAAACAGTCAGAAACATCTCAGAAAAATTCCCGAAAAAAGTCAGAAAAATGTCTGAAAAAAGCTTGAACAATATCAGAAAAGTATCCGAAAAAAGCCTGAAAATTGTCCGAAAAATCTGTGAAAAATGTAAAAAAAAAATATCTGAAAAATGC
The DNA here is from genome assembly GCF_043250625.1 of Sebastes fasciatus. Lineage (NCBI taxonomy): Eukaryota > Metazoa > Chordata > Actinopteri > Perciformes > Sebastidae > Sebastes > Sebastes fasciatus. Next base: position 33,791,581 of record NC_133804.1, read on the forward strand.
CTGAAAAAAGTAGAAAAAACCCTGAAAATTGTCCAGAAAATGTCCGAAAGAAAGGCAGAAGAAAAGTCCGATACTGGTATCATAATAAACTATAAAACTTAATGAATCCATTGGTACCAACCAGGTCAGACTAGCTTGTCATGAAGGAGGTTAAATAACGCTCCAAACTTACACAAAATTTTGGCATGTCCATTTTCAAAGGGGTCCCTTAACCTCTGACCACCAGATATGTGGATGTAAATGGGTTCTATGGGTTTTATTCTCCCCTTTACAGACAGGCCCACTCTACGATAATCACATGCAGTATAAATGTGTTATTGTTTCCTATTCTAAAATGGTGTGTTTGAATATTTCTGCAGACAGGGGTCCCTAGACAGTCTTGAATTGGGTCTCACTGTAAAGCTGAGACTCTCTGAGGTGATCAGACGTGAGGAGAGAACTAAGATTGTGATGCAGATGTTTGACCCTGTGGTGTCAGGACTGTCCTCAGATCAGCCTGCAGCGGTCCTCCCTCAGACCTCACACTTATCTGTGTCTCTGTCCTCCTTCACACTTGACAGTCGGCTGAGTCCGTCCTGTGTCTCCAGTGAAAGGCCTTTGTGTGGACGCCGCTGTGCGTCTTATCCTCCGTGGCCTCTTGTGTCAGTCACAAGAGGTCTGAGGAGGCCGGAGGGGCCGCGGGGGCCGGCGGTGGACCGAGCCCGGGGCCCCGGAGCTGGCCGGGCCCCCGGTGCTGGCCCGCGGCCCGGAGCGGCCCCCTCTCCGGTCACGGTCTCGTCTCTTTCACTGACAGTTTGTTCTCAATTAGATATCTTTTGTCCCGGCCTGAAAGCCTTCAGCCGACCAGCTCTGTGCCGCCATCTGGGGAGGGCTTTCTGTCCGGGTGAAGAGATGGCATCCGTGCTATAATGCCGATGTTTCGCCTCTCCACGAACCCCCGCCGCCACGCTCTTTATACTCTCATTTTGGCTTCTTCAATGCTTCGCCTTTCAGCGCGGCTGAATAGCACTTAACTAGCTTTTTAAAACTTCCTCGATATCTAAATCTCATCGAGACGACGTTCAGACGGTCAGGAATGTGCTCACAGCGGCGCTGCGGCAACGCTTCAATTCAAACTTTATTAACACAGTGTTACAGCAACAACATGTCCAGACGATTTATAAATAATAGCTTCAATTCAAACTTTATTGACACAGTTACAGCAACAACTGCATGTGATTATCATAAAGGTAAATGTCTGTAAAGGGTTCTTAGGGTACTCGTGGGTACCCATAGAACCCATTTACATTCACATATCTGGAGGTCAGAGGTCAAGGGACCCCTGTGAAACAGCCATGCCAGTTTTTCCGCACCAAAATTTAGAGTAGGTTTGGAGCGTTATTGAACCGATGTAATTTTTCAGACATTTTTGGGACTTTTTTTTTATGTTTTTGGGACATTTTTCTGACTTTTTTTGACTTTTTATTGGACAAAAACCCTCACACATTCACATATCTGGAGGTCAGAGGTCAAGGTTCCCCTTTGAAAATGGCCAAGACAGTTTTTTCCCTCGCCAAAATTTAGTGTAAGTTTGGAGCGTTATTTAACCTTCTTCTCAACAAGCTAGTATGACAAGGTTGGTACCGATGGATCCATCAGGTTTTTCTAGTTTCATATGATACCAGTATCTTAACTATCTTAAACTGAGCCCGCTACAACCTAAAAATCCCAAGTTGTGTTAATGCGTTAAAGAAATTAGTGGCGTTAAAATTAATATGTGTTAACGCATTATTATCACGTTAACTTTAACAGCCCTGTAATAAAGTGAATGATCAGAAATTGTTTTATGAATATTTGTCTGATAGAACACAGGTGAGAATAACCAGTTCTGTATTCGGTCCTTTATTATTTAAAATCTACATAAACAACTTTTACAATACAGACTTCCAATATAAAGTTTTATGCAGATGATACCGTCTTATATGCAACTCTGTGTGTGTAGATTACAGTGTGTCTTCAGACTAAATTAAGTTTGGTTGGACAGACTGTTAAACCTCATGTGGAACAACAGAATAAAAACAGGTTTCTCTTGAGGGTCCTTAAACATTATATGATATAAAAATGAAAGAGGCGTGTAAAATATGAAATGTCATTAACGTTTAAACATGTATGAATGTGACTTGTTGAACCGGTGTCACGGCCTTTCAGCATCATGATCCTCACTGAACACACAGAGCTTCAGCTGAATAGTAAAAACCACAATCCAACACTAAAGCTGCAGTTTGGTCACACGACTGCAGCGACGGCTCCTCGCCGCGGATCTGATCCCTGAGAGCGAGCGAGGCCGACGGAGAATAGAGGGAAAGAGAGGGAGACTATAGAGGGGGATTAGGGCCATGTCGGGTGAGGGTGGGGGGGTGGGGGGGGGGGGGGGGGGGGGGGGGGAAGAAATTAGATGTCTGGGAAAGTTTGGAACGAGACGAGATGAGTGAACAAAAATTAGGTTTAGATTATTTAGATTAGTAGAAATACAACCGAGTAAAGTACAAGTACGCATCAGAACCTCGACTTCAGTTAAAGTACACGAGAGCAATGTACTCAAAGTACAAGTAGTCATGTTGAGAAGGTGTTGAGCTTTGTCTTCAGGAAGAAAGAAAAGAGTAAATCCTTTAAAACTATTAGTGGTTCCCAAACTCCGGGTTTAGACCCCCCAAGAGGTCCCGAGATAAATCCAAGGTCACATGGAAAAGCACCCAGACTGAGTCAAACCGAAAGTATGAAATCAATATATGTGGGGGAGATTGGGGAGAGTTTGGGGGAGATTGGGGGAGATTGTGGAGAGCTTTAGGGGGGAGTTTGGGGGAGATTGTGGAAGGTTTTAGGGGGGAATTTGGGGGAGATTGTGGAAGGTTTTTGGGGAGAGTTTGGGGGAGATTGAGGAGGGTTTTAGGGGGGAGTTTGGGGGGGATTGTGGAAGGTTTTTGGGGTGAGTTTTGGGGAGATTGAGGAGGGTTTTAGGGGGGAGTTTGGGGGAGATTGTGGAGGGTTTAAGGGGGGAGTTTGGGGAGATTGTGGAAGGTTTTAGGGGGGAGTTTGGGGGAGATTGTGGAAGGTTTTTGGGGAGAGTTTGGGGGAGATTGAGGAGGGTTTTAGGGGGGAGTTTGGGGGAGATTGTGGAAGGTTTTAGGGGGGAATTTGGGGGAGATTGTGGAGGGTTTTTGGGGGGATATTGTAGAAGGTTTTGGGGAAGATCGTAGAAGGTTTTGGGGTAGATTGTGGGGGGAGATAGGGTGGAGATTGTAGAAGGTTTTTGGGGGAGATTGTGTTTTTTTTGGGGGGGAGATTGTGGAGGGTTTTAGGGGGGAGATAGGGGGAAATTGTAGGAAGTTTTGTGGGATATTGTGTAGGGCTTTTGGGGGAGATTGTTGAGGGTCTTCGGGGGGGCGTTAGGAGGATAGCGGTCACGTTTCAGCAGCCCCCCCACGGCGGCGGCTCGCCTCTGAAGCTCCGCCTTTTGTTGTCCATTTGTTTACCTTGCTCGGCCGAGGTGCGGCAGGAGACGGACAATGAGCTGGTAGATCAACAGCTCGGTCTGAATGAAGCGGCGCTGCTTTATCCGGTGCCCCCTGAACGCAGCGCACCTCAGAGGGCCGGTGATTAAGAGCCCAACAGGCCACCTCAGGCTCAAAGGCACAAAGGAAGCTGCTCCACTTATCCAATAAAAAAAAGTGTCCCACACAATGAGAGCGGGCGGCGTCCTGCTGACATCACACTTCAGTGATCAGTGGACGGGTGGAGGATAAAGAGGGAGCACTCCAACCGACAGACCCCCACCCATTGAGACCGAAGGGGGGGGGGGCAGCTTGTTAACTCCTCACTGAGGATACTGAGAAGCTCTTAAACTGACCGGTACTCTGCTTATTATCAGCGACTTTGAGCTTGTTTTCATGAAAAGTTGCTCACTAATATCGGTAGTTGTGGGCTTCGTTTTTTAGGGTTCTTGTTTCTCTCCTCACCGCCGCCACTCAAAGTGGTGTTGTTATTGTTAGGAGACAAATCTTCCTGGGTTGATGGAGTTTAACAATGTCACGTACTAAGTGGGCAAAATATTGTAAAAAGTACAACAAAGACTGGGAACAGAGAGTGGACCTAAAGACTGGATTCTCCCTCAACTGGAGGACGGTTCGAAGGCACTTCGCCGTTTTTTTTTTTTTAAGTGTGATAAACGAACACATCAAGTCGATCTGGTTCAACATGTTACCACTGAAAAACATAAAAGAAACACAACGCCGTTCTCTTTAATGGAGATTGTGGAAGGTTTTGGGGGAGATTGTGGAGGGTTTTCGGGGGGAGATTGGGGAAGAATGAGGCTCACCGACACGATTCACGGTCTCTGCAAAAATTAAATAAAATGTTCAAGTTAGTTAACAAGAAAAATATAAAGTTACAAGCTAAAAATAAAATACAAAAACAAAATAAAATGTTCTACTTCTTTAAGTTTAGTTATCAAGTTAGAAAAAAGAAATGTTAACACCTTATTTTGAAAAGCGGACGTAGTCCCACGTGTCTACTTCTTCTAACTTCTCCAAGGTGGTCTCTAGCTCTCCCGTCAGCTCCGTTCTCTTTATCCATCCATGGTCAGCTCCATCGGGGCCGTTTCAATGCAGAGAACACAAATGTCAGTATCTGGGTGCTCTACAGTTGTAGCGTCGGCCCATTTGACCACGGAGACGAGAGCGGCGGCCGGCTCGACTGCACGTTACCGCGATATGATAACGTTTCCTGCTAACTTTTTTGCAGTTCTTTTAATTTTTTCACATTTTTTTTTACTTTTATTGAGACATATTTCAGCCTTTTTTTAACTTTTCTTTCTCACATTTTTCAGATATTTTTCAGAAATAAGTTAGCATGCAGCTTTAGCTCTGCTCTGTCTAGCTCTGCTCTTCCTGTCAATGTGTGAAACCCAAAGTGTTTCCATCCTTTACTGGATGTGTAGTGTTTACCACGCTGGATTTAACATGGGAGGGTGCAGGTCGTATCCACGACGACCCTCCAACGTTTTATACTTTCTGTGGTTTGTTTTGGTTGACGGATACGGAACGGATATGACGTCACGTTACTCAGACTACCACAATAAAAGCGGTAACTTCCTTCTACCTCCACACAGACTCAAATGAGTCATTTAAAAAATAATAATTGCGGTACATAGGTGAATAAAAATGTTTTCCCACCTTTAATATATATGAGTTACAGAGCTTTACGTTGGGTACATTTGTTTTTTTGCACTTTATTGATCGTTTATATTGAGTTTTATTTGTGCTGCAGACAGAACGCAGAGCAAAGTGCAATATCAGACATGAGGAGCCGATGAATACAGAGTGAAAGCAGAATGATGATGATGATGATGATGGTGATGATGGTGATGATGATGATGATGGAAACACTCATCATGAGACTGTAATGTGATGATGATGATGATGAAGAACAGAGCAGTCTGTGTTGGACTGGGAGCAGCTGAGGTGACCTGAGGTGAAGTCCAGAACAGGATGAAGACCTGAAGGCGTGTCCTGGTCTTGTTGTCCCGGGTGTAATCCTGAGTGGGAGGGTCGGGGGGGGGGGCCGTCTCTACCAGCTGCATGGCCAATAGAAGCCCCTCCCCTTCCTGCTCGCCGGTACAAAGGATGAAAGCGAGCGTCCTGCTGGGCGCCAGCGGCTCCAGGTGAGCCCAGCAACCTGACCAGCTCCCTGAGCTGCTCCCTAATGGGACCCTCTATAGAGCCTCCATTTAAAGCCGGTTCCCAGAGAGCTGGGGTGGGGGGCGGCGGTGGGGAGGGGGGGGCTGGGTCGGGGTCTTTCTCTTGTTTTTTAACCCCACCACATAATCTCAGCCTTGGAGCGTCCACACAATGGAGCTGGTTTGAAGGTGGCACCGCGAGGCCGGGCTCTAACTAGCAGGTCTAATAATAATACGGCGGCTCCGGTTACATATCTGGGCTGAATGGGGGTCGCCTCGCCTCGCCTCGCCACGCAGGACGCCTCAGACCCGCCTCAGACCCGCCTCAGACCCGCCTCAGAACCCGCTTCTCATTGTGTCTGCTGTGTTTTCACAGGACCAATTAGTGGCAGCAGCTCTGAAGAAACACAAAACAACATCATGGCTGTATGGTACTATACTAGTAGTACAAGCTCATACTATACTAGTAGTACAAGCTCATACTATACTAGTAGTACAAGCTCATACTATACTAGTAGTACAAGCTCATACTATACTAGTAGTACAAGCTCATACTATACTAGTAGTACAAGCTCATACTATACTAGTAGTACAAGCTCATACTATACTAGTAGTACGTACTGATTTGGCCAACATGTAGTATGCAGTATGCAAACAAAAGCAAAATCTCCAGTCTGCATCGTACTAGTCCACCTCGCCTGCTGTATCCCACAATGCAAATTGATAGATTGACATTTTTCGGGCATTTATCAGATTTTTTTCAGACGTTTTTCTGATATTTTTCAGCCAATTTTAGGATTTTTTTTGACTTTTTTCTGAATGTTTTCAAATATTTATCGGACATTTTTCGGCCTTTTTTCAGACATTTTTTTGATCTTTTTTGGATATTTTTCCGACACTTATCTGAATTTTTTCAGACATTTTTCAGACTATTTTTAGAAAGTTTTCAGACTTTTATTCAGACAATTTTATGACTTTGTTCAGATATTTTTCAGACTAGACATGTCTAGCATACTGCAAAATACATCGCTTTAACCGTTTCTTACTACTGAGGAACGCAGTATGCAGTATATACTGTATACTGCGTCATTAGTAGTATGTAGTAGGAGGTTTTGAATACAACCTCTGTTTCAGTGTGTCGGCTTTCCCTTTTTTATTCTGCATCAGCATCACCACACGTTATTTATTTATTATTATTATTATTATTATTATTTTTATTATTATTATTATTGTTATCATTATTATTATTATTAATAATTTATTTATTTATTATTATTATTATTATTATTATTATTATTATTATTATTTTATATCAATTATTATTCTACTGCACAAACTGGCACACGCCTCAGAACTGGTGAGAATTGCAGTGATTGGTGTCGGGCTCCAAACATCAGACCGTTAATACGTCATCCAGAGTCGACTCTGATGACCACACGGTCACAGTCACATGGTTAGTTTTCTCCGTCTCACCTGTGGTCCTTCAGGTAGAGACTGGAGGTACGAAGCTTCGGTTATACTTACCGTACGGACATTCACACGGGCATGAGCTGACGTGGAAACGTTTGGATCTTTTATACTCCGTGAGGGTTTCTCCTCGTTGCTGATGTTGCTGATGTTGTTGTTGCTGATGTTGCTGATGTTGTTGTTGCTGATGTTGCTGATGTTGCTGATGTTGTTGTTGCTGATGTTGCTGATGTTGTTGTTGCTGATGTTGTTGCTGCTGATGTTGTTGTAATTTTTTAGTTATAGTTATATATATATATATATATATATATATATATATATATATATATATATATACAGGAGAGGTTTGCACTGATGACACCTATTGATCCTGATCACAAAATTCCCCCAGAGTAAAGGAGAGCAACGTTTTTTTATTTTCACCTCCCCCCCGCCCCCTCTCCCCCCTCCTGCCTGCTGGCTTCACAGAAGTCGTAATTACAGCTGATTTCAGCTCCCAGTGGAACTAACGTGATATAATCTGAGAAGAAGACGGTGGACAAAGAGGCAGAGATGTAGCCGGGGGGGTGTTAGAGTGTGTGTGTGTGGGGGGGGGCTCGTTCCAGGGCAACAAGTGCCTTTTGGGGTTTTTTGGGGACCTAATAGGATTTTCCAAGGAGCTTTGCCAGATCCCTGCCTGGCAATTCAGGATCAGCCTTTTGGCTGCCAGGCGGCACACTTCGGCGCCCTGTTGGCCTCACGTCAACCCCCCCCCCCCCCCCCCCCCCCCCCCCCAAAACCCACCCAGACTCCCCCAGACCCAGACCCACCCATCACTGATTCATCCATTCAGGATCAACCAGTAGACTGTGTATAGATCTGATCTGGGTCCAGTGGAGTCCTGAGGTGGTCTAGATCTGATCTGGGTCCAGTGGAGTCCTGAGGTGGTCTAGATCTGATCTGGGTCCAGTGGAGTCCTGAGGTTGCAGCTGCAGTCAGACTCAGAAGGTAATAAGATCCTCAACAGTAGCTGGAGGTCAGAGAAGTGTGACTGCTGCCAGTTGTTGAGTTGACCTCTGGCCTCTGACCTCTGGAGGAGGAAGAGGAAGAGGAAGAGGAAGAGGAAGAGGAGGAGGAAGAGGAAGAGGAAGAGGAGGAGGAAGAGGAAGAGGAGGAAGAGGAGGAAGAGGAGGAGGTCCTGTCAGAAGGTTGAGGTGGATCTTCTTCTTTAGGTTTTTATTGGTTTGATGTCTACAGGCGACCTCTGGGTTTGTCAGCCTCTCCAACACACTGTTTCTATTCTCCTTCCTCCTCCCACCTCACCTCCTCCTCACCCCCTCACCTCCTCACCTCCTCTCCTCACCCCCTCACATCCTCACCTCCTCACCCCGACCTCCAGGCCACTTTGTAGCTGCTCTCTTTTATAGCAGAGAAGAAGAAGAGAGTCGGTGTAGAACGTTGATGTCTCAGAACAACTAGAGCCGGTTCCTACTGAAGTAGTTCCTGGAACTAAAGAGTCTGCAAACTCCACCCTGAAAGTTCTGTTACTACCCCCCCGACCAGGACCTTCTTCTGGGGTAAAAGAAGGTCCCATAACGCGTCCCCAGAACTTAAACACTGCGGATAAATCACCGTGTTTCTGTGTGAAACAAATCATAACATGCAAACTGCAGCCCAACAGGCAACAACAGCTGTCAGTGTGTCAGTGTGCTGACTTGACTATGACTTGCCCCAAACTGCATGTGATTATCATAAAGTGGGCATGTCTGTAAAGGGGAGACTCGTGGGTACCCATAGAACCCATTTACATTCACTGATCTGGAGGTCAGAGGTCAAGGGACCCCTTTGAACATGGACATGACAGTTGTTTTTTTTTAGTTTGGAGCGTTTTTTAACCTCCTTCATGCTAGTATGACCTGGTTGGTACCGATGGATTCATCAGGTTCTCTAGTTTACTATGATACCAGTATCTGACTTTTCTTCTGCCTTTCTTTCAGACATTTTTGGGTCATTTTTGGGTCTTTTTTCAGACATTTTTCAGATTTTTCTTCTACTTTTCTTTTGGACTTTTTCCGGGCTTCTTTCAGACTTTTCTTCTGCCATACTTCCGCCTTTTTTCAGACACTTTCCGGGCTGGTACCAATGGATTCTTTAGGTTTACTAGTTTACTATGATACCAGTATCTTCTCTCAAGCTTTAAAACTGAGACGCTACAACCTAAAAATCACAAGTAGGGTTAATGCGTTAAAGAAATTAGTGGCATTGATACAAATTTGCGTTAACGCGTTATTATCACGTTAACTTTGACAGCTCTGATAATAATATCTTTACTTACTTTTTAGTATTTTTGATGATAATACTTTTGCACTTTTATTTACGTAAAGTTTTAAATTCAGGACTTTTACTTGTAACAGAGTATTTCTACACTTTGGTATTGTACTTTTACTGTACTTTAGGTATCAGCAGGTGAGAGATGCTGCAGGTATCAGCAGGTGAGAGATGCTGCAGGTATCAGCAGGTGAGTGATGCTGCAGGTATCAGCAGGTGAGAGATGCTGCAGGTATCAGCAGGTGAGTGATGCTGCAGGTATCAGCAGGTGCTGCAGACTTTTATCTGTGTGTGTCAATAAAATCAACTGACCTCAGAGCAGCTACATGATGTGATGGATGGGTTTCCTGCTGCACCTGCCTTCAACACACCTGGGTGTGTGTGTGTGTGTGTGTGTGTGTGTGTGTGTGTGTGTGTGTGTGAGGGGGTGTTACTGTGTGTGTGTGTGGGGGGGGGGTGGCGATGGGAGGGGGGGGGGGGGGATGTTTGTGTCGGGTGTGTGTGGCTGTATAGGGATCAGGATTTAGGATTTAGGATTTAGGATGAGGGGTGCCCACTCCAAACGTGTGTGTGTGTGTGTGTGTGTGTTTGGATTAAGCCCCGCCCCCCCCTCCCCTCTGACCTGTTGTCATGTCACGTGCACTACCCTGTGCTCTGACAGCGTGCACGAGAGCTGCAGACCCCCACTCAGATAAGGACTGAAGTGTTTCTGTGTCAGTTGTCTGACTCTGGGGACTCTCACACCTCCAGGTCTGAATGAAGACTTCTGTATTCTGTGACGACGGAGAATTATATATTATAGAGACACACTGAGGGAGAATACATAAACCTGAGATTACGAGAATAAAGTCGTAATATTATGAGAATAAAATTGTAAGTTTAAAAGAAAAAAAGTTGTAATATGAGAATAAAGTCTTCTGAAGAAGAGCTTCTGCTCTAAACATCTCTGACTAAAACTGAACCTAAAGGGAGCTGCAGTGTGATGACCTTCATCTACAGTTTCTCGTTAGTTGTCTGAACCACAAACTGGACCAGGATGTGGACCCAGTCTGGTCCAGGTTCTCTGGTCCAGGTCCATCTGGTCCAGCTTGCACTTCACCACAACACTATTTCATAAATATAAATGTAGTTTCACAAACAAATGAGTTTTTGCTAAAAGTGTGATAAACAGCTGAAATCTTGTAGAACAGACATTCTTCTTCCTGTTTGTATAAAAAACATTTTAAAGTTTAAATGCATCATCTGGAGTCTGAAGATCTGTGAAGAACTTCTAGTGAACAATATCATCATAACGGATGTCTGCTTATGAATGCTGAATCACGGTAAAGGAAACGGGTTGTCCACATCGCTGCAGACAGAACCATCGCCCTGAGGACGGTCCGGCCCGGTTCACAGTCGTCACAAATATAAAATATAAAATCTAATTTACATTCCTAAAATTTAAAAAGACTATTTGAGACACAGAATTATTTCTCAACTTGATCATTTTAAACGGTAATGTGAAAGAGAAACTTGAACACTTTCTAACATTAGAAATGAAACTTCCTGTTTCTATCAAACATTTCTGCACATTCAGATGCTGCATCAGCTGCAGCTGAGATGCTGTTAATGCATGAGTGCACATGCACAGGCATCCCCCCCCCACTCTGAGAGACCCTCATGTCTTTGTGAACATGGATCTGATTTCAACCCTCTCCTCTCTGCTGGTCTCCTCTCTGGTGGACGAGAGCTGCCGGCTGAAAGGAGCCAAAGAAAACAGAGTAACGCAGTGAAAAAGCCATTAAAAGAATATTTTCTCTCCTCCTCTCCTCCTCTCCTCCTCTCCTCCTCTCCACCCCCCACCCCTTCACCTCCTTCTCCTCTCCGCCGCCGCCTCCTCCTCGCTGCAGCAGCAAAACCACACAAACAAATGCAAATGGGTCTGAAAAGTTTCCAGAGAGGAGAGGAGGGGCTCAATGGGCTCTAAAGGAGAGCCTAATTAATCTAAGTACAGCAGCAATAGGCCCACTTGGAGCTTTTTTCACCCCCTTTATCTGAATGGGAGGGTGTGGGGGGGGTTAGAGGGAGAAAATAAAGAAAAAGAGAAAGAAAAGAAAAGAGAGAGGGGATCAGGCCTCCACCTTTTCTATCCTCGGACCCGCCTCATTCAGCCCCTCCATGTTTAACACCCCCCCCCCCCCCGCTGGAATCAATCACTCTGATTTCTTTTCTTTCTGCTCCGTCGTCTTGCAGCTCCTCGACTCAACTCGGCTTCTGTTGCTGCAGCAGAAAAACAGAAAACAGCAGCGTCTAGTTTCTCACATCTAGCGGTTTCTGTTAGTAGAAGAAGAAGAAGAAGAAGAGGAGCGAGGAGGAGAGGAGTGTGTCGGCTGCTGCTGTTGTCAGGTGCAGGGGTGGCTGCAGCAGAACAATGGCAGCAGAAGGCTGCAGATGAATGCTCGGGGTAAATCAGTAATGGAGCTAAAGGGCAGACGCCTGTGGGGAATTTGCCGGCGTATAAAGGAGCTTTAAGAGGGGCCTTCATTCATACGGCCCAAAGAGATTTGAATTGCCTCCTTCACAATCACTTGAAAGGATGAGCTCAGGGTGTTCCGAAACAAAGTGGAAATCACTCTGCCTTTCAGCGCTTCTAATAAGCTTTTAACTATTTTACATTATGGCCGCTCCCCTCGTCCTCGCCCTCCGCGCCGCCATTGTGGCCCCGGCCGCCGCGCCGCGCCGACTTAAATGTCTGATTTATACTTTTCTTCACGGTGAATTTCAGGCTGTTTTTTTCTCCTCCAGCGGCTAAAAGAGAAAAATCCCTCTGAAAGCTTTATTATCATACAGAGGACTCATTATTCAGTCCAGAGGACACAGGACGGAGACACGTCTGAGGACGGAGACATGTCTGGGGACGGGCAGGAAGAGGAGAGAGGTCTGAGGACAAGCAGGAAGTGGAGAGAGTTCTGAGAACGGGTGGGAAGTGGACAGATGTCTGAGGACGGGCAGGAAGTGGAGAGACGTCTGAGGACGGGAAGGAAGTGGAGAGACGTCTGTGGACGGGCAGGAAGTGGAGAGACGTCTGTGGACGGGCAGGAAGTGGAGAGACGTCTGAGGACGGGAAGGAAGTGGAGAGACGTCTGAGGACGGGAAGGAAGTGGAGAGACGTCTGAGGACGGGAAGGAAGTGGAGAGACGTCTGAGGACGGGAAGGAAGTGGAGAGACGTCTGAGGACGGGAAGGAAGTGGAGAGACGTCTGAGGACGGGAAGGAAGTGGAGAGACGTCTGAGGACGGGCAGGAAGTGGACGCAGAGACGTCTGAGGAGGGGCAGAAAGTAGACAGACAGGAAGTGGAGAGACATCTGAGGACAGACAGGAAGTGGACGCTGCAGAAGACATGATGAAGAGTTTAACATGAGAACATGTTCCAGATGTGTAGAACGTCTCTGAAAACGTCTCTGAAAACGTCTCCACTCTTGTGTTCATAAATCTACGCAGCAGCCACATTGTGGACGCCCCGTCTGTCGTCGCCATAGAAACCGTTTATTGCTCTGGAAATTGCTTCAGTCTTTTCGGAGCACCGGAGGTCAGAGGTCAGAGGTTCAACCGGGACACGACGGGCTGAACCCTAAAAGTCTCGGTGGGGGGGGGGGCTCGTCCTCTGGATGACTCCGGCCTCAGTGAGCCGTGTGGACATTAAGAATTTCATGGTAATTCTGGAAGACAAGGGGGGGGTGACCTTTGACCTCTGCAGCCCCCCTTTCCCCCACCGCCACTCTTGTACTGGTGTGTGTGCAGTAACATCAAATCACTCATCAACCTGATCACTTATCAATTATGAATCAATATCTCACACCACTAATCAATCAGATCATTGATTATTTAGAGAATAGAATACAATAGAGAGTCTTTACTGTCGTTTTAGAGAACATCACAGATCAATCAATACACTAGAATGAGAGTTTTTATTGGTTCAGTGGAGGACTCGAGGGCGCTGCGTCATGTTTTCTCTACTGGAAAGACACCCTAAAGGGCGCTGCGTCATGTTTTCTCTACTGGAAAGACACTCTAGATCAGAGGTCTTCAACGTTTTTCAGGCCAAGGACCCCCAAACTGATGGAGAGATGGAGCAGGGACCCCCTACTATATATATTGTATAAAATAGTGGTTTATATTAAACTGGGCCTAGTGCCATGTATAAATGTACCTTGTTATTGTGCATTCAATACTAAGCTATTCAAATAATACACAGGTTCATATATTCATGTTTTTATTTTAAACTTTTAAACATGTGAACGGTACAGTGAGTCGGGTGGCCAGGCCACTGCCATTTATAAACATACCATGTTAACTGATACCAATCAGTTGCATGATGATCAGGCATACCAGCTATTCAAATTGACATTTTTATTTTAAACAAATGTGGAAACGAAAATGAGTGATGTTGTCTAATCAACCAAAAATTAATATAAAATAATAATAATAAATAATAATAATTAAAAAAAATAATAATACGAAAATTTCGCGACCCCCCTGCAGTACCTCTGCGGACCCCCTAGGGGTCGCGGACCCCCTGTTGAAGACCTCTGCTCTAGAGGGTACTGCATCATGTTTTCTCCTCTGGAGAGACACCATAGTGGGCACTTTTGCTGCAATTTGTTCCAACATGGGGGCAGGTAGTCGAGTGAGGACAGGGACAGGATAGGGATGGGTGGGGGGGGGGGGCGTTACAGGTGCAATCAGTGGCACATGGCGGGGGGAGGAGGGGGAGGAGGGGGAGTCAGAGGTTATCGTGTCGAGGGCAGAGAGACTCCCATCTGTTTACCTAAAGATCAGCAGCAGCTCTGAGGCTCAGTTTCCTGATCTCTATCTGACCTACCTGACCCCCCCCCCCTCCCCCCTCACCTGAGGACCACTACTGGCCCTGCAGAGACCTGCAGAGACCCCCCCCCCCTCTGGGTTCTCTGGTTGGAGACATAAAGTTCAGCTTCACTATGAGACTCTAACGGAGAGTGTTTAAAGTCTAAACCCTGATGGAGTCATTATTCTACAGACATCACGTTGAGCATCAACATTTACTTCACAATGTAAAGTTAAAGCAAAAAACGTCTCTATTACCACACCGTGGCGTTGGCCTCCTTTTACTCACCGTGGCGTGGGCCTCCGTAGACACACCTCCATGAGCCTCCGTAGACTCCGTGTGCACACTACGAGCACGCACAGAGCTGTTTATGCTCAGCGCGTTGTTCGTTGCTCCGAAACGCCACGAGGCCTCAAAACAAAACAGTCTGTGGATCGGCAGGAAGTCAACGAGTGGTACCGGAAAGGAGAGTAGGTTGCCTGGCAACAGTAGTAAACACTAAACACCGATGTACGTACCGCCAAACATCGCATCGGTGTCCTGGAACTATTACTGTCACTGACCTCCGAGTCTGAATGACTTCCTGTCTCTCGGTGCTTCGCCACTCTTTACATCATAACTGTTCTTTAAGCTTTTACTAAACGATCTCTCAGATTCTCTCACAGTCGGCGCGCAGTTAGAGAAATTCAGACGTGCACGACAAAACTACGGCGATAACTTGCGGAGCGTTCGCGCCGGCTTCACTGCGGCGACCGTAGACCGGGCTTATCGATTTAGCGAGCTAGCAAAGAAGTGACATGATGCAGGAAATATAAAGACACGATGACAGAGGAAGAAGATGAGGCCGTTAATATCAACATCTTCATCAGACAAGAAAAACAATACACGACTAAAATCACAACATATTTACTTATTATGCACCGAAACATTAACTTCCATGTCCTCCGCCATTTCTGACGTCAACAAACACGTCACAACTGGAGAACTCGGAGCTTCAGAACCTTTCCACTTACTGAGTTTTTACAGTGTGTGTGTGTGTGTGTGTGTGCGTGTGTGTGTGTGTGTGTTGATGCTGCTTGGCTGATCTCTTGATTGACACTTTCCTGTGACTCTGTTCTGCCTCTGTGGGCTCTTAAAGGGAAACTAAGTGACACCCCCCCACCCGCCCCTGACATCCCATCATGCCCCGGGGCAGTGTGTCGGAGGTGACGGAGCGTTGAAGCCTCCTCTCAGAGATCATTAGAGTCTCTTCAGTCTGCTGTGAGAGTCCTTCAGCCTCCACTTCTACCTGTCGACCTGCTGACCTCTGATCTCTCACACACACACACACACGCTGAGGAAACATGGTTACAGGAAGCTGAAGTCTTGTTGTATTAATATCAGTATAATATTTATATAAAACTATCTAAATTAGATGTGTAACAGTTTTTATTACATTTTATCTGTATTATTCTTATCCATGTTGTCTGATTGTGGTTCTGCAGCGGCTGATGTACGTCCAGGATCAGAGTCTCTCAGACCAGAGTCCAGCTGCATTTTAGACGATTTATCGGATACCGATTTAATTTAATCAAATCATTGATTTCTTCAGTAAGTAGCCGCGTAATAAACGGGATAATGTACAGGTAGACCAGGGGTCAGCAACCTTTACTATCTAAAGAGACATTTAGGCAAAAAATAAATAAAATCTGTCTGGAGCTGCTAAACATTTGATCATTGTGATGAAGGTAACTCAGTTTATAGTCTAAATATATAGTATATCAGTCTAATGCAGTGAGGGCCAAAGAGACAATGTACTACGGAGTATTAGGGCCACATTGAGGGAACAACATCTGAGATTTACAGAATAAAGTCAGAATATTACGAGAATAAAATCATAACTTAACGAGCAAAAAGGAAAATAACACGTAAAATTACTATTTTATAATATTATGACTTTATTCTCAAAATCTCAGATTTATTTTTTTCCTCAATGTGGCCCTAATACCACATTGTACCGTCGTACCATAGACCTACAACAATAATAAATAAAAATGAAAATGTAAACAAAACACAGTTATTCATTTCCATTTCTATAAATCCACAGGGAGCCTCTGGAGAGGAGTTAAAGAGCCGCAGGTTGCCGACCGCTGAGCTAGCGGGTCATTGTTGTGATATAAACCCCTTCAAGGCGATGCTTCTGACACAGACGACTATCAAAATGTACAAATCTTTAGTGATAATTACTTAATATATTATTATAGAACAATTCAAATGTTGTTTCACCGTTTATAAACACAAATACAGCAGAAACATGTCAGAAATAGAATTATAATACACATATTTACATGTAAAGTGATTACACAGACATCTACATATATATATTTATATTAGGGCTGTCAATTCATCACACATTATTTATCTGTTCTAAATGAACCTTAAAGGGAGATTAGTCACGTATTTAATCCTCTTATCAACATGGGAGTGGACAAATATGCTGCTTTATGTAAATGTATGTTTATATTTATTATTGTAAATCAATTAACACAGATCAATGACAGATATTGATCCAGAAACCCTCACAGGTACTGCATTTAGCATAAAACAATATGCTCAGATCATAACATGGTGAACTGTGTATCAGTGTGTGTGTTCTCGTGTCTGTAAGTGTGTGTTCGTGTGAGCAAGCGTGAGTCACTGAGTGTGTGTGTGTGTGTGTGTGTGTGTGTGTGTGTCTGTGTGTCCTTTACAAATGAAGACAACATATCTTTACATTGTGGGAGGTCAGAGAGCCTCAGGCCATCACTCCTCCTCCTTCACCTCCTCTGCCCTTTCTCTGCTTCCTTTCTCTGCTTCCTTTCCTGATTCCTTTCAGATCTGGTCATCTGCGCTGAAGCAGATCTGAAATGAGGGAGTTGAGAAGAAGTGAATCATCATCCGGCTCGTTGGAGATTCCTTCACTGGATTTACAGGAAGTGACAGAGAGAGTTACTTCCTGTTAGAGCCGATCTGTTGACCACTTGTAGTTTTCAGACCACGTTTGGGTTTATTATATTTATTAGTAAATCTATGTGGGAATGTGCGTAGTTATCTGTCGTTGGATTGTATCCTTTATTATCTTTATGTTGGCTTTGTAAAGCTCTTCTGTAATGAGCACTGGTTCTGTTGAGGCCCGACTCATCTCCAACGAGTCTGACGATTCAAGAGTTAAAACAACTACATTCATTTTATCTTTACTAGTGTTCTCCTGAGGTCTGTACTACGAAGCAGGATTTACGGTTATCGAGGTAACTTCAGGGTTAACTCTGGGTTTTCGGTACTACGAAGCTGGTTCACTTCTTACCGGGGTAGATCACCATGGTAACTGATGCTGAACGACTAACCTGCTCCGGAGCAGGTTAGTCGTTCAGCATAAGAGATCAACTCGTATAAAAGCACCTCCTACTGACCAATCAGAGCTCTGTGAGGTGATTGCATGATAATATTACACACATACGAAGAAATTTAAGTCATAATCCAGACTAAAAACAACACAGTTTGAACTGACAAATACAGGAAGGACAGCTGACTTTATGCTGGGGTGTTTAACGCTTTGACTTATATTTTTATATATTTTTCTTTTTACTTGGTCTTGAGTCCGTTTCACACCGCCGGAGAGGGGGAAGCAGCTGAAAGGATGTTTAAATACTCATAGACGCCCTCTGGTAATTGTAGGGTCAAATTAAGTATAATCCATCCATCTATTATTCTTATAAACTCTGTTTATATTTAGACAAGTTTACCTTACTTTTGAGTTTTCCGTTAAATTAATAAATCTGTTAATTTACGCATTCACACATCGGGAGTTTTTCCTTTTGCCAGCTGTCCTTCCTGTATTTGACCACTTGAACTGTGTTACTTTTAGTATAGATTAAGTGTTTAACTTCTTCGTATTTGTCTAATATAGTTTCTTCCTTTGTTAAATGTGCCGCTCTGCCTGTCTGTCAGTAGTCTTGTTCATGTCTGTGATTGGTCAAATGCTGCAAACACCTCCTCGTTCATGTGAACGCGCTCATAACGAGATTGGAAAACTGTGGGTTGACTTACCGAGTTGATAACCAGCTTCGTAGTACAGTTTAGCGAGATCTCGTTTGTTAGGTTAAGTGAAGCCAGATAACGAGAACATACCCTGGGTATGATGAACTCGCTTCGTAGTACAGGCCTCTGCGGTGAGTGATCTGTCTGATTACATTTATTTATTTAGCTGAAGCTTCATCCAAAGAGACGTACAGTTAGTGCCTTTAACCATTTAAATATAACCTACTACACCTACTTCATCAAATATGCTGCTTCAAGAGTTGAAGAGTTTAACTGCAGAAACCCATAAATGAGGTTTAAAAGACGTCACACGTCCTCTCTGCTCCGCTGTAAAGGAAAGCTGCCCCGCCACAATAAAGTGCTAATGTTCAGGTATAAAGCACTGATTGGTCCATTTCCTGCTGCTGGAGGCTGGCGAGGCCTCAGGCTGGAAACTGACTGTCTGAATGGAGGAAGTGAAGAGTGGAAGTTCTCCATCTCTTCTTCTTCTTCTTCTTCTTCTTCTTCCCTCTCTGTTGTCACACAAACAGCTCGCTCTTCTTCATGTGGCCGACGGAGCGTCCTCTCCAACATGGCCGCCGCTCGCTGTGACGCATCACTTCTTCCTCACGTTTGCTGCAGGTGGGGTCACATGAGGTCACCATCATGCAGGCTACTAGTATTACTACAACTACTACTACTATTACTACTACTATTACTACTATTACTACTAATAATAATAATAATAATAATAATGATAATAATAATAATGATAATAATAATAAAGTTGTACTTTGTTCTAACAAGAGGAAAAAATGTGCACAAGATCATAACTTTCTAATAACGTTCTAATGTTGTTCAGTGTGAACAGAAACAGTGAATGTGTTTACCTGCATTAGTGAGGACATGATGTCAGAGAGGAGGAGGAGGAGGAGGAGGAGGAGGAGGAGGAGGAGGACAAGAGGAGGAGGACAAGAGGAGGAGGAGGAGGAGGACAAGAGGAGGAGGAGGAGGAGGAGGAGGAGGACAAGAGGAGGAGGAGGAGGAGGACATGTAAAGAGCTTTAGTTCTCTCACACAAAGACCGTAAAGTGAGTTTTAACAATGTGGAGGAATTTACAACCAGCTGAATGAAAGAGACTGCAGGACCCCCAGAGACCTGAGACCACCTGAGTCCAGAGACCAGAGACCTGTCTCTGGACTCCTCCTCTTCCTCCTCCTCCTCTTGTTGTCCTCCTCCTCCTCCGCCGCCTCCTCCTCTCCTCCTCCTCCTCCTCCTCCTCCTCTTGTTGTCCTCCTCCTCCTCCGCCTCCTCCTCTCCTCCTCCTCCTCCTCCTCCTCCTCCTCCTCCTCCTCCTCCTCTTCCTCCTCCATAATGACTTGTTGATAAAACAGGAGCTTATCTTCAGTCTAATTGGTCCTCTTAGTATCAGCGTCTGTTTGATTGACAGGAGTCACCGTAGGGAGGGGCGGGGCCAGGTGACAGGTGAGGGGCGGGGCCAGGTGACAGGTGAATCAATGACAGAACAAACGTCCAATAACAACTTGTTACCTCAGAGGACGAAGAAGGAGTCCAGGAGTCCAGAAAGAGTCAGGAGACAGAAACAGAAATGTTATACTAGTACACTTTATATACACTTAGTACTGCTAGTACTAAGTAGTACTAATACTAGTACTGGTATGTGGTTTTTAATTAAATAGTTTTATTATTTTTTTGTTGCTTTTATTGGTTTGATTTTTTATATTTTATTAAACCTTTATTTATTTTTATTTTGGGACTAACAGTCATTTTAATGAAAGGTGATGAAAGGTGATGAAAGGTGATATACTAATAAAGTTTATAATAATTATAATTATATTTATTTATTTGTTATAATTATTTATTTATTTGTTATTATTATTATTATTATTATTTTTAGTAGTACTTATTTATTTATAATTTATTATTATTATTATTATTATTATTACTGCTGAGTTGTTCTTGTGTTCTCTAACTTGTCTCCCAGACCTCAAACTGAGCTGCTGTTGTTGAGCAGATTGCTGTGAGCCGGAGGTCAAAGGTCGCTGGCTGGAGGTGACTGGTTGACCCTGAGGTGCTGCTCAGGCTGACCTGGATCAGAGCTGATGGAAGTGTGTCTGCTGTCCCCTCAGGACGGGCAGCGGATCAGGAGCTCTGATCCACCATCAGAAAGGTCCCGTTCACACTGACTCTTTAAATAGAAAACCTTCAGATGTGACTGAAGTTGAGTGAATATTAATATAATATTAATATAATATGAATATAATATCTATAAACAGCTGTAACCATGGTAACACCTCACAGGAAACACCTTTTATACATTTATAGTTTGTTTTTTAATGTTCAGTGTTTTCAGTAACTATAGAAACTGTTGATGGAACCAGGAGACACTCAGTGTGTCTCAGAGTGTCTCAGTGTGTCTCAGTGTGTCTCAGTGTGTCTCAGTGTGTCTCAGTGTGTCTCAGTGTCTCAGTGTGTCTCAGTGTGTCTCAGTGTGTCTCAGTGTCTCAGTGTGTCTCAGAGTGTCTCAGAGTGTCTCAGTGTGTCTCAGTGTGTCTC
Source organism: Sebastes fasciatus (assembly GCF_043250625.1). Taxonomy (NCBI): domain Eukaryota; kingdom Metazoa; phylum Chordata; class Actinopteri; order Perciformes; family Sebastidae; genus Sebastes; species Sebastes fasciatus. The sequence goes on from NC_133804.1 coordinate 33,812,523, forward strand.
AGTGTGTCTCAGTGTGTCTCAGTGTCTCAGTGTGTCTCAGAGTGTCTCAGTGTGTCTCAGTGTGTCTCAGTGTCTCAGTGTGTCTCAGTGTGTCTCAGTGTGTCTCAGAGTGTCTCAGAGTGTCTCAGAGTGTCTCAGTGTGTCTCAGTGTGTCTCAGTGTGTCTCAGTGTGTCTCAGAGTGTCTCAGTGTGTCTCAGTGTCTCAGTGTGTCTCAGAGTGTCTCAGAGTGTCTCAGTGTGTCTCAGTGTGTCTCAGTGTGTCTCAGTGTCTCAGTGTGTCTCAGTGTCTCAGTGTGTCTCAGTGTGTCTCAGAGTGTCTCAGTGTGTCTCAGAGTGTCTCAGAGTGTCTCAGTGTGTCTCAGTGTGTCTCAGAGTGTCTCAGTGTGTCTCAGTGTCTCAGTGTGTCTCAGTGTGTCTCAGTGTGTCTCAGTGTGTCTCAGTGTGTCTCAGAGTGTCTCAGAGTGTCTCAGTGTGTCTCAGTGTGTCTCAGAGTGTCTCAGTGTGTCTCAGAGTGTCTCAGTGTGTCTCAGAGTGTCTCAGTGTGTCTCAGAGTGTCTCAGTGTGTCTCAGTGTGTCTCAGTGTGTCTCAGAGTGTCTCAGTGTGTCTCAGAGTGTCTCAGAGTGTCTCAGTGTGTCTCAGAGTGTCTCAGTGTGTCTCAGTGTGTCTCAGTGTGTCTCAGAGTGTCTCAGTGTGTCTCAGTGTGTCTCAGAGTGTCTCAGTGTGTCTCCACCATCTGTTGTCCATTAACTGTAGTTGGACTTTAATCACTCTGTTGGTCCTCAGTTACAATAACGACCTGCTGGGGGGGACGGGGGACGGGGACACAGCTGAGACCTCCCCCTCTAGAGAGGAAGCTTGGGTGGGGGGGGGACGTCCTGCTGTCTCCATCTTGTCCTGATCAATATTTAATGAGCTCATAAAACAGTAAAACTCTTAACTGAAACTCCACAACATGAAATCACAGTAGAGACAGACAGACAGTAGAGACAGAGAGTAGAGACAGACAGTAGAGACAGACAGTAGAGACAGAGAGTAGAGACAGACAGTAGAGACAGACAGTAGAGACAGAGAGTAGAGACAGACAGTAGAGACAGACAGTAGAGACAGAGAGTAGAGACAGAGAGTAGAGACAGACAGTAGAGACAGACAGTAGAGACAGAGAGTAGAGACAGAGAGTAGAGACAGAGAGTAGAGACAGAGAGTAGAGACAGAGAGTAGAGACAGACAGTAGAGACAGACAGTAGAGACAGAGAGTAGAGACAGACAGTAGAGACAGACAGTAGAGACAGAGAGTAGAGACAGACAGTAGAGACAGACAGTAGAGACAGAGAGTAGAGACAGAGAGTAGAGACAGACAGTAGAGACAGACAGTAGAGACAGACAGTAGAGACAGACAGTAGAGACAGAGAGTAGAGACAGACAGTAGAGACAGACAGTAGAGACAGAGAGTAGAGACAGACAGTAGAGACAGACAGTAGAGACAGAGAGTAGAGACAGACAGTAGAGACAGACAGTAGAGACAGAGAGTAGAGACAGACAGTAGAGACAGACAGTAGAGACAGAGAGTAGAGACAGACAGTAGAGACAGAGAGTAGAGACAGAGAGTAGAGACAGAGAGTAGAGACAGACAGTAGAGACAGAGAGTAGAGACAGACAGAGACAGAACGTTCGTGTTCACAACGTTCAGTCTCGTTCTCACTGTAACATTAGAGTTTTAAACCCAACATGTAGTTCTGTCCTAAACCTGCTGCAGTGGTTTAGTTAACTAACCCTAAAGAGACGCTGAGCGGCGGGACGATGTGGACGTACCTGACGAGTTGGGTGACAACGTGTTGGTTGCTGTTGCTATGGAGATGAAGACAGTCAGAGGAGTTAAGAAAACATATTTCCATGGTTACACTCAATATAATCTTACAGATGAACACCATCAGTTAACGTTGTTAATAACCTCCTTCATCACTCTTGATATTATTATCCTCCTCCTCCTCTCTCTTCTTCCTCCTCCTCCTCTTCTCTCCCTCCTCCTCTTCTCTCTTCTTCCTCCTCTTCTACGGGCAATTTAAAGTCCACAATTAACCTAACCTGCATGTCTTTGGACTGTGGGAGGAAACCGGAGTACCCGGAGAAAACCCACGCTAACACGGGGAGAACATGCAAACTCCACACAGGGTCCCAAGCCGGATTCAAACCTGCAACCCTCTAGCTGTGAGGCGCCAGTGCTAACCACTGCACCACCGTGCAGCCGTGCAGCCCCTCTCTTCACAATAGAAATCTTATTTAAACTTTCTGGACCTCATTAAGAGTCTGCAGGTGCGCGAGCCGGCGGCGGTTAATCCCGCTCAATTAGCGCACGCCCCCGCGCACACCAACAATGCACTAGAGTCAGCGTCAGGAGCGCGCAATCAGCGCGTCCCCGCGGACACGAGCAGGGATCCGTTGAGTTGTAAACGTCATCATTCAGTGAATGACATCACTCAGATGAGATCCTTGTTTAGAGTTCATGATGAAGAATGATGAAGAGTAACAACACACAGAGGTTCATTACTGTCACACATGTTACTGTTATATCATATCATTTTATTAAAGATTACATAAATATATCACACAACATGTTTCCTGATGTGAAGATCTAAATGATATTTATCACCAACTCTTCATGTTAAACTTTCACTGAATTAATCTCAGTAATAAATACTGACTGATTTATTTAGTTATTATTATTTATTGGTCATATTTAAATATATTAAGACTGAAACTGAAACAACTCGTTCAGCTCTGATCCGGTTTATTACTGTTCACCCTGAAAATACAGTTATTAACGAAGGAAGTCAATCTTTTACAACATCAACTAATAATAATAATAATTTATTTATATTATTATTGTTATAATAATAATAATAATAATAATAATAATTCACTATTATTATTACTATTACTGTTGTTGTTTTATTATTATTATTATTAATATTATTATTAATATTATTATTATTGTTATTATAAGGCCTGTTCACAGACAGATTATTGTTTCTTCTTCATGTCTTTCCTCGGGTCTCCAGTCTGTCCCTGGTGTCCCCTGATTATCTGTCTGTCCTCAACACGTGCAGAAACAAGACCCCCCCCCCCTCCCTTATAATCCTTTTATTAAAGTTCATGCAGCTCTTTTACTTTTTGTTCTGAGCTGAGATTCAGTCTAACGAATCAGTTAATATAAAGAGTTTGTTTTCATTTATTAATATTAATAATAATAAAAATAATAATAATAAAATAATAATAATAATAATAAAATAATAATAATAATAATAATCTAAAGACCTGCACGTTGATTCTACTGATCTTTAAGTTTATCAATGTGTCCTATTTCCAACAAATAAAATAAATAAATAAAAATAAATAAAATAATTTATAATCTACAAAAAATATTTTAAAAATAAAATACTATTTTTAAATATATAATGTACAGTATATGTTTCCTATTTTTTAATATATAAAAGTCATAATTAATGTGAGCTGTTTAACAGAATATTGTGGTTTTTATCACAGATATGAAACTTTAGATGATTGTTGAACTAGTTTCTGATGCTGAGAACTAACCGTCATTTTATTAATATGAATAATCAGAGGAGATTATTGTCATTATAAAGGCTGTATGAGATCATAAATGAGATTATAAAAGAGATTATATATGATATAATAAATGAGATTATAAATGAGACAGTCACGTGATGTTCATAGAAACGTTATAACTTTATTTCTTCTGCAGCAGTAAATAGAATAAAAATCTCTTTATGTACAAAATACAACATTTCATATTAATGAGTCCAAACCAAACGAATAAATCAAATAAATAAAAACAACAACAATAATAATCTAACAGTGGGGGGGTCAGAATACATAATGAATGTGTGTGGGGGGGTCAGCTCCATTCAGTCCGCTGAAGGACCGATCAAACCGGATTATCACGGTTCTCTTTCTGCTGCTGCTCTCCGCTAATTGTTTAATTGACTTTTAACCTGAAACCAGATACATGGGGGGGGGGGGGGGGGGGGGCAAAGTGCAAAGAGGTTCTGGAGGAAGAAATAAAATAAAATAAACAGCAACTAAATAAAGAAGGAGATGAGTTCTTCTCTTCTCCTTCATCATCATCTTCATCATCATCATCATCATCATCTTCATCATCAGCTCTGTAGTCAGTTTAAGGCAAACAGTGATTCTCTCTCTAGTCCAACAGAACCGGTCCATCTGGGTCCGGTGGGTCCAGTTAATGTGTCTGCATGTCTCTGCATGTCTCCGGTCTCTGCATGTGTCTGCATGTCTCCTCCGGTGTCCTCCGGTGTCCTCCGGTCTCTCCGGTCAGTAGACGCCGGGTGCGAAGCTGCGGAAGCCGAACAGCGCGTCGTGCTGCTGCAGGTAGTACCGGTCCGGTCCGGCGGGGCTGCCCGGGCTGGAGGCGCTGTAGGCCGGGGAGGAGGAGGACGAGGAGCCGTCGGAGCTCCAGGAGGAGGAGGAGGAGGAGGAGGAGGAAGAGGAGGAGGTGGAGGTGCTGCCGGGTCCCGGACCGGCTCCCGGATCGGGTACCCGCAGCAGAGCACCGTCTCCTCCTCCTCCGGTGGTCTTGCCCTGCAGGTCTGCGATGCGGATGGTCTCGGACAGAGCCCAGATGTAGTTGTGGGCGAACCGGAGCGTCTCTATCTTGGTGAGCTTGGTCTCCTCCGGGAAGGCCGGCAGGACCCCCCTCAGAGAGTCCAGCGCGTCGTTCAGGTTGTGCATCCGGTTCCGCTCCCGGTCGTTGGCCTTCACGCGCCGGTTCTTCCTCACCACCGGAACCGAGCCGCGACCACGACGCCGCTTCTTCTGCTGCGGGACCGGCGCCTCGGGCTCCGGAGACCCGGGTCTACCGGGGGACAGACTGCTGCTGGACGGGGAACCAGAGTCTTCATCGTCCGTCTGAGAGAAGAAGTCACAGCTGCTGCTGTCCATGTCCGAGTAGACCGAGTCCATGACGGAGGTCTGTCTGCAGGGAGAGAGAGAGAGAGGGGGGACCGTTAAAGACCTGATGGAGGACTGTTAGAGGACCAGGAGGAATTCATCAGATAAAGAGCATTCTGAAGCTACAGGAGGACTTCATCCCTTTGGACAACTGCGGATCAGCAGAGAAGAAACTCTACGACCGTTAGAGGACCGTTAGACGACCGTTAGACGACCGTTAAAGGACCGTTAGACGACCGTTAGACGACCGTTAAAGGACCGTTAGACGACCGTTAGACGACCGTTAAAGGACCGTTAGACGACCGTTAGACGACCGTTAAAGGACCGTTAAACGACCGTTAAACGACCGTTAGACGACCGTTAAACGACCGTTAGACGACCGTTAAAGGACCGTTAGACGACCGTTAAAGGACCGTTAGATGACCGTTAAAGGACCGTTAAACGACCGTTAAAGCCACTTCTTTCTGGACATTACTAAAGAATGTAAGGACACTATGCAGTGAGTGAATTATTAGTATCAAATGAATAAAGTTCTTTAGAGACATGTCTTCCTGCTGAAACAGAAGCAGTCTGTGAGAGGCTCTGAACTCACCTGAAGTCAGCTGGAAGTTTGAAAGTTTGAAGTTTCTGGTCTGAGATCAGAGTGGATCAGGATCTGGATCAGGATCTGGATCAGGATGAGGATGAGGATCAGGTGTTGTGGAGCAGGTCGAGCTGATGGCACGCGCCTCTTTGAGTCTTCTTTGCTTTTTAGTTTTGGATGATTTGGATGAGCTCGTGCTCGTGGTGAGCCTGGCACACGACCGGCCTCAGCCCTCTTATATATAGACCCAGAACCCGGGACAATGCCCGGCCCCCTGCTCCGGTACCCCCCCACCGGGCTGCAGGTCTGCCCCGTGCCGGAGGGGGGGGGGAGCTCATTAACATAATGACGCGCGCACAGAAGCGTGCCGGTAATCACGGCCAGCCAATCAGAGGAGGAGGAGGCCGGCCACGCGAGCGACACGCAGGGAGACATAACCCCCCGTAAGACCCCCCCAAACCCAAACCACCCCCCCACAAAACATCACCCCCTCCGGGAGGCAGAGAGACCAAAGAGACCAAAGAGACCAGATCCACCTTCAGAGTTAAAACCAAAAACATAAAGAATAAAGAAGAGTCAGGAGAACCCCCCCCCCCCCCCCACACCCTGCAGGGAGGAGACACGCTCCGGAGGATTCACTCATCCATCCTCCATCACTCCATTCATCCCTCCATCATCTATTAATACTTCTCCTCCTTCACTTCAGTAAAGACACAAAGAAACTCTGAAACATTCAGTTTCACTTCTTTACTTTAAATCAGTGGAAAGTTTCCTCAGTGAGTGAAGCAGCACATTTAATCTGTTGTTGTGTTTATTCATCAAGTCACTAAATGAGGAGGAACTAATAACACATTTATCTGTGCAATATATCCTTGATGCAAATTACACCTCCAGTGCAACTTTGTCTATTTTATTTATTACATCTACCCTACCTCCTATTTTACAAGAGCAATTATCTCTGTTTACATTACATCTATTTCTATATTTTATACCTCTAGTGTAACACTTCTGTTTATATTGATTTATTACATCTACTTCACCTGTTTTATATGTTTTATCTGCCTCATTTAGTCTTGTCAAGTATTTGTTTTTAAAGCACTGACCAGAAGTGGCAACTGTGAATCTCGTTGTATTTAATACAATGACAATAAAGCTTTCTATTCTATTCTAATAATAATAATAATATTAATAATAATAATAATAATAATAACTCCGAACTGCCCAAAACTATGATTCATTCCTCAAAAGCATTTTCAAAAGAAAAGAAACACGTCTGACTTTTAGAAAAGTTTCTTATTAGAAAAACATAAATTGCACAATATGAATAGAACTGAGCTGGAATATAAAAGGTCAAAGGTCACAGGAACTCTGTTTATACGCTGGTCTCTAAACTCCGACTGAAACTAAAGACTAAGACTCTTCATGTGGATCCAGACTGAGCTAAACCTGTTAAATAGTCAGAAAAATTAACAGAGTTTGGTTGGTGGAGAACTTCAGCAGCGTCAGAGACCCAGAGAGTCCAGATCCAGCATTAAAACTGACCCTGATCCAGGTCCAGTATGAACCCTGATCCAGACGGAGCGATGTGGACTGTTTCTCTTGATGAAGTCTGTCTTTTTGTCTCCTCATGTCCTCCGTCCAGCGCGGCGCTGCAGGCCGGCTCTCTTTAGTGGTTTTTAAAGACATCTTTATGAGACAGCCGTACCATTTTCCATTAATTATTCCATTTATTGGGTTTGCAGCTGAGCGGAGACGGAGCAGAGACCTGCAGAGTCTTTCTGCCTCCGAGAGGTGGGGGGGGGACGGGGACGGTCATTTATAAATAATTACACAATGTTTAGAGTCTGCAGGCATGTATAATATATCAAAGCCATTAGAAGGTGAATTGTTCCATTGTGGACGTCCGTCCTGCTCCTCTTTTCAGTCCTCTCCTGGTCCGTCCCTCGTCCAAATCCAGCTCCTCGGGCCCTTTGTGCTGCTTTCTTTCTGCCTCAGCCACTCTATTGGGATCATTCTTATTCAAATGATCCTCAGCAGGAACAAAACCAGAGCCAGGCTGCACACAAATCATCCTGTGGTGGTCGGGGGGCCGGCGGCAGGGCCGGCACAAGCCTGGCCGAGGCCCAGACCACCACACATCTCGGAAAACCCTCAGACCTTCAGACCCCAGACCACCACACACCTCGGAAAACCCTCAGACCCTCAGACCCTCAGACCCTCAGACCCTCAGACCACCACACACCTCGGAAAACCCTCAGACCCTCAAATCCTCAGACCCCCAGACCCTCAGACGAGAAGAAAGAACGAAGAGAGGAAGAAGAAGAAGAAGAAGAAGAAGAAGAAGAAGAAATAAATCAGAATCTATAAAAACGTGAATATTTAATCAGAAGAAGAAAAAGAGAAAACTGACTGAACGTCATCTTCTGATGAAAACAGTGAGATCTGGTTGAAAGCTCCAGAACCAGATGCTGAGTGGCCCTTCTGTACTGGTCTGTGTACTGGTCTGTGTTCCGGTCCGTGTAGTGGTCCGTGTATTGGTCCGTGTAGTGGTCTGTGTAGTGGTCCGTGTACTGGTCCGTGTATTGGTCCGTGTAGTGGTCCGTGTACTGGTCCGTGTACTGGTCCGTGTAGTGGTCCGTGTAGTGGTCCGTGTAGTGGTCCGTGTACTGGTCCGTGTAGTGGTCCGTGTACTGGTCCGTGTAGTGGTCCGTGTACTGGTCCGTGTAGTGGTCCGTGTATTGGTCCGTGTAGTGGTCCGTGTATTGGTCCGTGTACTGGTCCGTGTAGTGGTCCGTGTACTGGTCCGTGTAGTGGTCCGTGTAGTGGTCCGTGTACTGGTCCGTGTAGTGGTCCGTGTACTGGTCCGTGTAGTGGTCCGTGTACTGGTCCGTGTAGTGGTCCGTGTACTGGTCCGTGTAGTGGTCCGTGTACTGGTCCGTGTAGTGGTCCGTGTACTGGTCCGTGTACTGGTCCGTGTAGTGGTCCGTGTACTGGTCCGTGTAGTGGTCCGTGTACTGGTCCGTGTAGTGGTCCGTGTATTGGTCCGTGTAGTGGTCCGTGTATTGGTCCGTGTACTGGTCCGTGTACTGGTCCGTGTAGTGGTCCGTGTATTGGTCCGTGTACTGGTCCGTGTAGTGGTCCGTGTACTGGTCCGTGTAGTGGTCCGTGTACTGGTCCGTGTACTGGTCCGTGTACTGGTCCGTGTAGTGGTCCGTGTACTGGTCCGTGTACTGGTCCGTGTAGTGGTCCGTGTTGTGGTCCGTGTACTGGTCCGTGTAGTGGTCCGTGTACTGGTCCGTGTAGTGGTCCGTGTACTGGTCCGTGTAGTGGTCCGTGTACTGGTCCGTGTACTGGTCCGTGTACTGGTCCGTGTAGTGGTCCGTGTACTGGTCCGTGTAGTGGTCCGTGTTGTGGTCCGTGTACTGGTCCGTGTAGTGGTCCGTGTACTGGTCCGTGTACTGGTCCGTGTAGTGGTCCGTGTACTGGTCCGTGTATTGGTCCGTGTTCTGGTCCGTGTAGTGGTCCGTGTAGTGGTCCGTGTACTGGTCCGTGTAGTGGTCCGTGTAGTGGTCCGTGTACTGGTCCGTGTAGTGGTCCGTGTACTGGTCCGTGTAGTGGTCCATGTACTGGTCCGTGTAGTGGTCCGTGTACTGGTCCGTGTACTGGTCCGTGTACTGGTCCGTGTAGTGGTCCGTGTACTGGTCCGTGTACTGGTCCGTGTACTGGTCCGTGTAGTGGTCCGTGTACTGGTCCGTGTAGTGGTCCGTGTACTGGTCCGTGTACTGGTCCGTGTAGTGGTCCGTGTACTGGTCCGTGTAGTGGTCCGTGTACTGGTCCGTGTACTGGTCCGTGTACTGGTCCGTGTAGTGGTCCGTGTACTGGTCCGTGTAGTGGTCCGTGTACTGGTCCGTGTACTGGTCCGTGTAGTGGTCCGTGTACTGGTCCGTGTACTGGTCCGTGTACTGGTCCGTGTAGTGGTCCGTGTACTGGTCTGTGTAGTGGTCTGTGTACTGGTCTGTGTACTGGTCTGTGTAGTGGTTTATGTACTGGTCTGGGTTCTGGTCTGTGTTCTGGTCTGTGTTGGTGGGAGGAGCTGCCGTTTAAAGAGGAACAGAAGAAGAAGGTTTGTAGTTTACAGTCACACAGCTGTGATTCACTTTAACACCATCTGGTCGCTCTCTGCTGAACAACGCAACACATTTACATACAGTATATATGTACACTGTATACATATATACTGTATATTCAGTATATATGTACACTGTATACATATATACTGTATATACAGTATATATGTACACTGTATACATATATACTGTATATTCAGTATATATGTACACTGTATACATATATACTGTATATTCAGTATATATGTACACTGTATACATATATACTGTATATACAGTATATATGTACACTGTATACATATATACTGTATATTCAGTATATATGTACACAGTATACATATATACTGTATTACTGTGTTACTGAATATACAGTATATATATACTATATAATATAAAAAATAAACTTGGATGTAAACTAGTTGTGAACTCAAAGTTTACTAATCGTTAAAGTACACTTAAATGTATATTTTTATAAACTAAAAAGTGGGCCAAGAAGTATTAAAGTAGTACTCACAAGTATACTACCAGCACATCGATATTAGTATATTTAATACATAAAGTATACTTGTAAATATATACTTGAACTTTACTTTAGTATACTTCATAAAATAAACTTGAAATACTTTTTAAGTGTTACTGGGAGACTCAGATGTTATAGAGATCAGCTGACTGTCAGTATCTAAAGAAATACAGATGATATTTAATGAATATTAATAATAAAGACTCAGATCATTAATATGAATAATGAATACTCAGATAATAAATACATATTAATAATAAAGACTCAGATAATAAATACATATTAATGATAAGGACTCAGATAATAAATAAATAAATAAATATTAATAATAAAGACTCAGATAATAAATAAATAAATCAAGACTCAGATAATAAATAAATATTAATAATAAAGACTCAGATAATAAATAAATATTAATAATAAAGACTCAGATAATAAATAAATATTAATAATAAAGACTCAGGCGTGTCTCAGAGTGTCATCAGGAGGATTTAATATGTCAGAAGTGTGTTAGAGGATTAATCTGAGTCTCCTTCAGCTCCTTCTCTTGTTTTGTTTCCTGCTTTTCCTCCAGAGTCCTCCAGCTTCTTCTTCTCCTCTTTTATTCTGCAGTGTGTGTGTGTGTGTTATTGTGTGTTATTGTGTGGTATTGTGTGTGTGTTATTTTCTCACGTGTTTCACTTCATTGAAATTCAATCACATCTCGTGTCTCTGAGACTTTAATCCTGTCAGAGCTTCACCCGGACAGACCTCTCACTCTGCTGCTTTCTCTCTTTCTTTCTTTCTTTCTTTTGTTTTCTTCTTCTGCTCTTCATTTAGCTGCACACAGACACACGCAGTGTTCACACTCAACTAAACTCTTTATTATTGTTTTCAGTTTTTACAGAAAGTCTGATATTTAATGATGTAACAAAAAAGCTAAAATCACTGAAACACTTTAACGTGAACATTAAATATAAGATCGACTTCATTGGATCGTAGTTTTAAAGAAGCAAGAACTAGAAAACTAGAACACTGTTACGGTCTATTGTTCAGGAGAAACTTAGTCTTTCCCTGAAGGGTTCCCTTTAAACCTCCTGAACCTCCAGAGTTTATCTCTGACCTTCTTATTCTTTTCTTGGATTGGTGTTTTTAAATTTCTATTTATTTATTTATTTATTGTATATTGTATGTGTACGTGTATTATTTCATGTTAATGTTAGTGTCACTGCTGCTTTAATGAGAGTATACTTTAAAATTATTAGTGTTTATACTGCAAGTGTACTTGTATATACTTGTAGCCCATTTATGAAAGTACACTTTAAAGCATACTCTCAGTAAACTACTAGTTTAATAGTTTTATATACTTGTATATACTATATATAGTTATATACCATAACTCTATTTCCTCCTGATTGTTTGATAGAAACTACGGCGAGCACAGACAGGAAGTCAGACAGAGTTGAGAGACGGACCAACATGTTATTGATATGAAAATAAAGAATAACACCAGAGGAAGGCGATTCAGGAAGTCGGTCGATGAAATGATGATAAACATTTATAGCTTTTAAAGGTTAAATTCAGTTTGTTTGAACTCTTCTTCATCATTCCACCTTAAACGGGGACGTTAAGGTGGAACAGAAGGCTCCGTGATGTCCTTTCAGGTGCTGTGTTTTCTGGTCGTGGCGTTGCCATGGCGCCGGGCGGCCTCAGATAGACCCTCGGTCCAGACTGTCCCCCTTTGTGGCCGCTAATGTTGGGTAAACTGGAGGTAAATTATGACCCTGAGCAAACAGACGCAGACAAGTGAATAGGAAGCTGCTGCTCCCAGAATGCAACGGCAGATTGATGGAGGTGGAGGCCGGCGGGTTGAGGCCGCGCGGCTACGGAGGCGACCGCATTCAGGCGGCTGATTGACGGCGACGTTCCTTCAGATTAAAACCTTCCTGA
>NC_133804.1:33834668-33889668 GCF_043250625.1 Sebastes fasciatus
ACACTATGTCCACTAGAGACACCATGTCCACTAGAGACACCATGTCCACTAGAGACACCATGTCCACTAGAGACACCATGTCCACTAGAGACACCATGTCCACTAGAGGACACTATGTCCACTAGAGACACCATGTCCACTAGAGACACCATGTCCACTAGAGGACACCATGTCCACTAGAGGACACTATGTCCACTAGAGACACTATGTCCACTAGAGACACTATGTCCACTAGAGACACCATGTCCACTAGAGACACCATGTCCACTAGAGACACTATGTATGTAAAGACAAATGTATCAAAGTGAGGATATATAAACACTGAAGTGGACGGGTGATGGAGCAGTGCATGCTGGGAGTTTGAGTCTGTCCCTCTGTGTCCTCAGTATGTCCCCGCTAAAGGAGAGACCGTCATCGGCATCGTGACGGTCAAATCGGGAGACGTCTTCAAGGTGGACTTTGGAGGAAGTGAGCAGGCGTCTCTGTCCTACCTGGCGTTTGAGGGAGCCACCAAGAGGAACCGCCCCAACGTCCAGGTGAGACTCTGAGGACAGGAAGTCCAGGTGAGACACTGAGGACACAGAGAAGTCCAGGTGAGACACTGAGGACACAGAGAGGTGCAGGTGAGATTCTGAGGACAGGAAGTCCAGGTGAGACTTCCTCTCTGTGTGTTACCTGTACAGGTGACCTGGAGTTTAACCCCTCCCTCTCTGTGTGTTACCTGTACAGGTGACCTGGAGTTTAACCCCTCCCTCTCTGTGTGTTACCTGTACAGGTGACCTGGTGTTTAACCCCTCCCTCTCTGTGTGTTACCTGTACAGGTGGTGACCTGGTTTTTAACCCCTCCCTCTCTGTGTGTTACCTGTACAGGTGACCTGGTGTTTAACCCCTCCCTCTCTGTGTGTTACCTGTACAGGTGGGTGACCTGGTGTTTAACCCCTCCCTCTCTGTGTGTTACCTGTACAGGTGGTGACCTGGTGTTTAACCCCTCCCTCTCTGTGTGTTACCTGTACAGGTGGGTGACCTGGTGTTTAACCCCTCCCTCTCTGTGTGTTACCTGTACAGGTGACCTGGTGTTTAACCCCTCCCTCTCTGTGTGTTACCTGCACAGGTGGTGACCTGGTGTTTAACCCCTCCCTCTCTGTGTGTTACCTGTACAGGTGGGTGACCTGGTGTTCTCTCAGTTCATCATAGCCAATAAGGACATGGAGCCGGAGCTGGTGTGTATGGACAGTTCAGGACGAGCCAATGGGATGGGAGTGTTTGGAGGAGGAGGTCTGCTCTTCACCGTCTCTCTGGGACTCGTCAGAAGGTAAACGTCCTCAGGTGTCTCTGTGTATATATCCTGTCCTGAGACTCGATGATCACCTGGTCTACCCCCCCCACCCCAGACTGCTGTCCCCCCACAGCGACGTCCTGTCTGACCTGCAGCAGCTGTTTCCCTGTGAGCTGGTGGTCGGGATGAACGGCCGTCTGTGGGTGAAGTCCTCCAGCGTTCAGCGGACGCTCGTCATCTCCAACCTGCTGCAGAGCTGCGACACCATGACGGCCCAGCAGAGACAGCAGCTGTTCAGGAGGGTGGCACAGGGGGCGCTGTAGACCACATCGGACCACAGGTACACTTACACCTGGTCCCACAGAGGACAGCTTCTAGTGCAGGTTTTGCTCAGTGTGTTGGATCAGAGGAACAGTGATCTGCTATCAGAGTTTAAAGGAGCAGTCCGCTGGTTGTAAAGACATTTTAATTGATTTAAACAATGAGATCATTTGAATCAGATTTATATTAGGACCAAACCCCAGTCTGCTCTACCAGAGCGCCCCTTCTAGCTTCATTAATGATGAATCTCTATACCGTGAACCACTAAAGGAGGATTTTCTTATCTTGTTCGTTAAATAAACAGAAAAAACACAACATCTTTCAGGACTAAAACTTTATGTAAACAGATCAAATTATATTTTCAGAGTGTTAATGATGAAAACATATTAATAAATGGTCTTTTATATTTGTATTAAAACTTGTTGGTAACAATATATTTCTGTATTTTATAGTTTAGTATGTCGAAAGATTTTTATGAAAAAAAGTCATAGTATAGTATGTTGAAAAATTTCATGGAAAAAAGTCATGTCGAAAAATTTCATGGAAAAAAAAGTAATGTCGAAAAATTTCATGAAAAAAAAGTAATGTCGAAAAATTTCATGAAAAGTCATGTCGAAAAATTTCATGAAAAAGTCATAGTACAGTATGTCGAAAAATGTCATGAAAAAAGTCATGTCGAAAAATTTCATGAAAAAAAGTCATAGTATATTATATCGAAAAATTTCATGAAAAGTCATGTCGAAAAATTTCATGAAAAAGTCATGTCGAAAAATGTCATGAAAAAAGTCATGTCGAAAAATTTCATGAAAAAAGTCATGTCGAAAAATTTCATGAAAGTCATAGTATATTATATCGAAAAATTTCATGAAAAAAGTCATGTCGAAAAATTTCATGAAAAAAAGTCATGTCGAAAAATTTCATGAAAAAGTCATAGTATATTATATCGAAAAATTTCATGAAAAAAAGTCATGTCGAAAAATGTCATGAAAAAAGTCATGTCGAAAAATTTCATGAAAAAGTCATAGTATATTATATCGAAAAATTTCATGAAAAAAGTCATGTCGAAAAATGTCATGAAAAAAGTCATGTCGAAAAATTTCATGAAAAAAAGTCATAGTAGTTTGTCGAAAAATTTTATGAAAAAAACTCAGTATAGTATATCGAAAAATTTCATGATAAAGTCATCTCGAAAAAATTTCATGAAAAAGTCATAGTACAGTATGTCGAAAAATTTCATGAAAAAAAGTCCTGTAGAAAAATTTCATGTAAAAAAAGTCATGTAGAAAAATTTCATGATAAAAAGTCATGTAGAAAAATTTCATGAAAAAAGTCATGTCGAAAAATGTCATGAAAAAAGTCATGTCGAAAAATTTCATGAAAAAGTCATGTCGAAAAATGTCATGAAAAAAGTCATGTCGAAAAATGTCATGAAAAAAGTCATGTCGAAAAATTTCATGAAAAAGTCATAGTATATTATATCGAAAAATTTCATGAAAAAAGTCATGTCGAAAAATTTCATGAAAAAAAGTCATGTCGAAAAATGTCATGAAAAAAGTCATGTCGAAAAATTTCATGAAAAAAAGTCATGTCGAAAAATTTCATGAAAAAAAGTCATAGTAGTTTGTCGAAAAATTTTATGAAAAAAACTCAGTATAGTATATCGAAAAATTTCATGATAAAAAGTCATCTCGAAAAAATTTCATGAAAAAGTCATAGTACAGTATGTCGAAAAATTTCATGAAAAAAAGTCCTGTAGAAAAATTTCATGTAGAAAAATTTCATGATAAAAAGTCATGTAGAAAAATTTCATGAAAAGTCATGTCGAAAAATTTCATGAAAAAGTCATAGTACAGTATGTCGAAAAATGTCATGAAAAAAGTCATGTCGAAAAATTTCATGAAAAAGTCATGTCGAAAAATGTCATGAAAAAAGTCATGTCGAAAAATGTCATGAAAAAAGTCATGTCGAAAAATTTCATGAAAGTCATAGTATATTATATCGAAAAATTTCATGAAAAAAGTCATGTCGAAAAATTTCATGAAAAAAAGTCATGTCGAAAAAGTCATAGTATATTATATCGAAAAATTTCATGAAAAAGTCATGTCGAAAAATTTCATGAAAAAAGTCATGTCGAAAAATTTCATGATAAAAAGTCATGTCGAAAAATTTCATGATAAAAAATCATGTCGAAAAATTTCATGATAAAAAGTCATGTCGAAAAATTTCATGAAAAAGTCATAGTATATTATATCGAAAAATTTCATGTAAAAAAGTCATGTAGAAAAATTTCATGATAAAAAGTCATGTCGAAAAATTTCATGGAAAAAAACTCAGTATAGTATATCGAAAAATTTCATGAAAAAAGTCATGAAAAAGTCATAGTACAGTATGTCGAAAAATGTCATGAAAAAAGTCATGTCGAAAAATTTCATGAAAAAGTCATGTCGAAAAATGTCATGAAAAAAGTCATGTCGAAAAATTTCATGAAAAAGTCATGTCGAAAAATTTCATGAAAAAGTCATAGTATATTATATCGAAAAATTTCATGAAAAAAGTCATGTCGAAAAATTTCATGAAGTCATGTCGAAAAAAGTCATGAAAAAAGTCATGAAAAAAGTCATAGTATATTATATCGAAAAATTTCATGAAAAAAGTCATGTCGAAAAATTTCATGAAAAAGTCATGTCGAAAAATTTCATGAAAAAGTCATAGTATATTATATCGAAAAATTTCATGAAAAAAAGTCATGTCGAAAAATTTCATGAAAAAAGTCATGTCGAAAAATTTCATGAAAAAAGTCATGTCGAAAAATTTCATGAAAAAGTCATAGTATATTATATCGAAAAATTTCATGAAAAAAGTCATGTCGAAAAATTTCATGAAAAAAAGTTGAATTTATTGAAAGGATAGGATAGCACCTTGAGATGTAGCATGTCATTTTCGAGGGGTTCATAAAAATGAAAAATCGTATAGTATTATGTCGAAGTATTTTATGAAAAAAAGTGATACTAAATGAAAAGCACCGTGATCTTCATTACAATTACAGATTTCTTTGGGTTTGAAAATTGCTGGAAACATAAATACAGAACTCAAGAAAATATATTACATAGTCTAGTCGTTATACATTTTAATGAGGAAAATGTACATATTATACATTTGATTGGCAACAAATTCAATTGGAAAATGACAATAACTACAAATAACTCAAACTTTTTTATTGGTCATTTTACAGTCCTTAAAAATAAAATAAAAAATATTTAAGGCTCAAAAACATTAACAAAAAACCTTAAATTACAAAGTAGCATCTTTAGTGTTTATTTTCCTTTAGCTGATTTTAACAGAAATAACTCGTTCCAGATGTTTCCACAACAGGTTATAAAACATGGTGTTCTCGAGCAAAATGCTGAATCTCTAAATCTGAAATTCAAAGTTCTTCGGCCTAAATTATGAAAAGTTTGAACTGATTTAGAAGTTCATCAAGTTTCAACTAAGTGATTAATACATGAATCGAGATGTTTGTGTGTTCAGTCACTGTTTTTCTATGAGGTTGTGTTTTTCAGACGTTCAGCTCGTCCACGGATCTTTTCCCGTTTTCTCCTGAAAAACCAAAAAGGTTTCTGTAACAACCAGCAGCATAAAACCAGCTGACATGAGAGATCAAGACTTAAAATCATTGATTACACTAATATTAAAGACATTAAAATCACCTGGTACTTCCTGTAGTGCGCTAGGCTGCTGCAGTGCTGAAGTTTAGCTTCGTCTTCGTCAGCGTAGATCACCTGACACAAGTTACAGAAATAACCAACGACCGGACGAACAAACTCGGCTCCTGTGAGAAGAGAAACAACGCAACACTCTTCAGAACAAGCATCCACTTTATCTTCTGAATCAAATCAGCTAGCATACGGTATGTTGGTAATACTCAAAATTAAAGTAAAAATAGTCATAGTATAGTATGTCGGAAAAACTCGTGAAAAAAAGTGATGGTATAGCAAGTCGTAAAAAAAGTCATAGTATATATAGCATGTCGTAAAAAGTCATGAAAAAAAAGTCATATAATAAAATGTCGATAAAAAATGGTAAAGAAAATCTTTTACGTAGACATTCGATGTAAACACCATAAAAGTTGTATTTACTTACCAACAGGTTTGGAGGGTTTCTGCAGCTCCGCAGCAGCTTTCTACAAACACATTACAGATCATTAGAGCTTCCATCGGACCTGCACACTGAAGATTTATACTATATGTATATACACATATACACACACACATATATACATGTCAGAGCATCCAGGCTTCTACTGCTGCTGCACTACGGTTCCATTTACACACGGGTCTTCAGCTGTACCTGTTCACTTTGTGGTTTTGGTGGATCTCCAGTAGAGTCGGGTTGATCCGGACTCTTCAGTCCTGGTTCAGATGACTTTTTGTCTGTAAGCTCGTCCGTCTCTGGCGTCTTTTTGTCTTCACATTCGTCCGTCTCCTGAGTCTTGTTGTCTTTACACTCGTTCGTCTCTGGCGTCTTTTTGTCTTCACGCTCGTTCGTCTCTGGCGTCTTTTTGTCTTCACGCTCGTCCGGCTCTTGCGTCTTTTTGTCTTCACGCTCGTTCGTCTTTTTGTCTTCACGCTCGTTCGTCTTTTTGTCTTCACGCTCGTTCGTCTCTGGCGTCTTTTTGTCTTCATGCTCGTCCGTCTCTCGTGTCTTTTTGTCTCTACACTCGTCCATCTCTGGCGTATTTTGTTTTTTACACTCGTTCGTCTTTGGTGTCTTTTTGTCCTCACGCTCTGCCGTCTTTTTGTCTTCACGCTTGTCCGTCTCTGGCGTCTTCTTTTCTTCACACTTGTCCGTCTCTGGCGTCTTTTTGTTTTGACACTCGTCCATCTCTTGACTATTTTTGTCTTCACGCTCGTCCGTCTCTGGCGTCTTCTTTTCTTCACACTTGTCCGTCTCTGGCGTCTTTTTGTTTTGACACTCGTCCATCTCTTGAGTATTTTTGTCTTCACGCTCGTCCGTCTCTTGAGTATTTTTGTCTTCACGCTTGTCCGTCTCTTGAGTATTTTTGTCTTCACGCTCGTCCGTCTCTTGAGTATTTTTGTCTTCACGCTCGTCCGTCTCTGGCGTCTTCTTTTCTTCACACTTGTCCGTCTCTGGCGTCTTTTTGTTTTGACACTCGTCCATCTCTTGACTATTTTTGTCTTCACACTCATCAGTCTCCTGAGTATTTTTGTCTTCATGCTTGTCTGTCTCTGAAGTTTTTTTGTCTTTACATTCGTCCGTCTCTGGCGTCTTCTCAGCTGATCCCTCCTTCTCGTGGATCACCAACTTTTCTTCGTCCTCCAGCTCCTGTTTTCTTTGAGTCTCGTCACTCGTCGACTCGTTCTCCTTTTCTTTCTTTTCAGGCACCGAGTCGTTCTCATGAGTCCCTTTTCTTTTTAACGTCTTGTTTTCTGGACTCGTTTTGGACAAAGACTCTTTCTCTGGTGTTGTTCTGCAGCTCTTTTCTGACCTGTTTTTGGCAACTGATTCCTTTTCTGGAGTCTTTTTAGACGAGTCTTTCTTTTGAGTCTTCTTCGAGGACTCCTTGCTCCCCTTGGACTCGTCCCTGTTTTGTCTCTCGCTCCTCCTGCTCTCCTTCTTCTCCTCCTCCTCGGCCGACTGAACTGACCACCTGTGAAGACAGAGATTCGGGGTAAATGACCACAGAAATGTGACGGGTGAACAGAAGAAGAGGTGACCGGTTGGGGACTCTGACCCGTTGTCGAGTGTCTTGTATCTGTTGGAGATGTTGGCGTAAAGTCTGGAGCCGTGCATGATGATGGATTTACTGTTCAGCTCTTTAACGGCTCTCAGAGCCTCAGAAGAAGTCGACATCTCGATGAAACCCTGAAACAGACGAAAACGATTTGTTAACTTTTTCTAATACTAGACACTAGACTATAGTATCCTAAACATAATATTGCGATATTCAATATTTTCTTACGCCCCTAGTGAGGAGGAGGAGAGGCAAGAAATGTTGAAGCATTTTTATAACTCAACATCTACATCTGTTTGTAAAGCCATTCTCGTGTCAGCGGACGCGCTAGATAACTTCTGACGGCGTAAAATTAAAGTCGTTTTAGACTTGTTGTGTACTTCCTACTCCTACTGTACGAGTAGATGTAAAGCCAAAGCTCACACCGTACGGTCTGATCATCAGCCACGACCTGAGTGATCACGACCTGAGTGGTAACGACCTGAGTGATCACGACCTGAGTGGTAACGACCTGAGTGGTAACGACCTGAGTGGTAACGACCTGAGTGATCACGACCTGAGTGATCACGACCTGAGTGGTAACGACCTGAGTGATCACGACCTGAGTGATCACGACCTGAGTGATCACGACCTGAGTGGTAACGCTGGACGTGTAAAATAGAAAAAAAACGTTGGTTGCTGCAGACCGTTCCGGCTGTTGACAGTTGTCAATAAAGATTGGTTTCAACTAGGGATGCTCATTTAGAAAAATGTTGTTAACCGATTATTAACCGTTTACCGACAAGATTTGTGCCTCGCATGCAGTGTATGAGCACAACAGACAACTGAGTCTCCAGTTCACCGTACGGGAGCGTTAACTTAGCAGCTACGATGCTGCGTTTAGTGTCGCGGACATGCAGCAACCTTCCCAGTAAAAGTCTCCACCGCACATTTAGTTTAGTTTAGCAGGTTGTCCGCTCTGTGTCTGCCTGGAATAACGATAAACTGTGTGTATTTGTGCTACGTTAACAGCTCTAGCATTGCCGGAGGCTTCTTGTTCGTCAGCGCGACGTAACTTTAGCGAGTGTCCAACAGACCGTGTGTGTGTGTTGGCGGTGAGTGTGAGGTTGTTGGTGGCGTTCTAGTTGTGATCGTAGGTGTAGCAGTGTGTACACTTTATTTGTCGGTGAATAAATGCTACTAAACTACAACTCCTCCGCTCCGCTCAAGCGAGCCGGAGAGACCCGAGCCGACTTCCTGTATCCTGCAACTCCGGCTCCACCTCTTAAGGTGGGCTGTTAAGGTGGACCAGCTTTTCTCCTTAAAGAGACGAGACGCTCCTCTGAGCCGCTCAGCTTTTGAGTCAATTATTAATATTTCTTTTAACCGTTTTAACCGATAGCGTTAATCAGTTAAAATGCTTAATGTCGGTTAACGGTTAATTATGAACATCCCTAGCATCAAAACAAACTAATCCCTCCCTACGCTGTATCTGTGTGTTACAGGTAACAGAAGAAGAGGAGCAGTTTCTCACCATGCGTCCTCTGACCCGGTAGAAGGTCACCGCCGTCCCGTAATCTTTCACCAGCTTGAGGAAGTCGGCGTTGCTGAGGTGACACATCGGGAGGTTACTGAGGAAAACCACTCTGGACGGAGAAGACTGCAAACACACAACAACAAACCTCAACAACACGTCGGACCAACTGAACAGACTGGTTTATTAACATTAATACGTCCTCCTTACTTCGGGTTCATCTTGGACTTCTTCAGCATCTGCAGCAGACAAAAACCACCACAATCAGTTTTCCTGTTTATCGTTTCCTTCTGTTCTTATTTGTTTTGTATTCATTTGTGTTTTTAAAATGTGCTTTACAAATAAAGTTTGACTTAATAAAACATTATGAAAAGGGTTAAATATGATATTTAATGACGTTCCAGAGCAGTGTGGTCAATGTGGGTTTACCTTGGTCATCAGACGGGTCTTCCTCTACTTCATCCAGAGTGATGCAGTTCTCCAGGTCAAACGGGAAATCTGGTTCCTCCTGGAGACAACACACACAGAGAGACCAGGATCTGATATTCATTATCTGATATCAGTGATTCATAGTTTTAAACATCTAAACATTTATATATTATACATTTACCCTGTTTCAACAGACTTCTAGCGGTGTGGTTGCAGATTGCAACCAGCTGAGTACCCCTCCGCTAACTCCTCCCTTTCCAAGACTGAGGTAACGTGAGCCGCCGAGTGCAAAACATTGGTAACGCCTGGTTCGCCTCACTCGGAGGTGATCCTTACCATAATAACACCACTTTAGGAGCAACGGAAGTCAGACGGCGGCTGGCAGTACCACGGTTTAACGCTCTGCGACTCACGTTACAGCAGTTTCACAAGTGTGTCGGACAACTACGGCAAAGAACTTATGTTGCTAAGAAACGAAAGTCACCAGTTGGTTCCAGCAGCAGAGCTACGCTTCCGCCATTTTGGACTGAAAGTGACTACCAGACGCCAGTAAAACGTCCGCCTACAAAGAGATGTACAAAAGTAAAACTACATTAACTAAATTATTATTATCTATTCTATTGATTGCTAGCTAGCAGCAGTCTGCAGATACCACACTGATGAATTTATGCTCTGTCACTGCTGAAACCGACTATTATTATTATTATTATTAGGGATGCACAGAGACAAATATTTACATTTGGTTACTCGCTGATACCGAGTACCGATACGAGTACTTCCCTGTGCCAAAAGACCCTCGTTAACAGCCAGTCCTGCATACGAGGCGGTGCGCCGCGACCGGCTCTAGGTCGGCTTGGAAAGGCTCAGGACGAAGGTGGCTCACGGCCGCAGCTTTACAGCGCTCCCCGCCCGGACCTCGCGGCACCGTGGACAAAGGGCTCTGCTACCGGTGCGACTGCGGACCGGGGCTGACTTTTTTCAGTACGCCTCAACCGCGTCGTGCCGCCAGATTGGGGCTCGGCCCACGTAAAAGGCGCCAGGGGTCTGCGCCGACCCGTCTTGAAACACGGACCAAGGAGACTAACTCACGCACGAGTCAGAGGGTGCAAGCAAAACCCCGTGGCGCAATAAAAGTGAGGGCCGGCGCGCTGAGGTGGGATCCTGGCCCAGCGGGGTCGGGCACACCACTGTAAAGTGGTATCGTTGCCGTTGTATCGGAGCCGTTTTGGTAGTACGAGTACATGAGCACAGTATCGGACCCGATACTGGTATCGGTGCATCCCTAATTATTATTATTATTATTATTGTTATCATTATCATTATCACTAATATTATTATATTGTTCTCTGCTTGACGGTCCATAACCTGCAACATGTATTTCTAAATACACATAATGATGTATTTTATTATTTCATATTAAAAGAAGTTGTGTTGTGTCTTCACCTCCTCCTCCTCCTCTGCTTCCTCCTCCCTCTTGATAGGTCTCTCCTGCTCCTCTTCCTCCCTCTTGATAGGTCTCTCCGGTTCTTTCTCCTCCTCCTTGACAGGTTTCACCTCCTCCTCTTTATCTGGAACAGACATCACAACAGTTTAAAATCCGTCTCTGGTTCTTCTTTTCCAGAAACAGCTCATTATTTGTATTTATTTATTTCTACCTTCTTCAGGTGAGTCTGTTCTCTCTTTCTCCATCCTGTCTTCTCCATCTTCGTCTCCATCAGCATCATCCAAAGTTTTCATATCTTCGTCCTCCAGACTCTCTCCGTCCTCTCCGATCACCTCCATCCCCTCGATGTCGCTCTCCTCTGCAGACGACCTGCAGGTGGATCACGTTTTTAAACTCAGGAGAAACAGCAGCAGCAGGAGGTTAATCCAGATGTTGTAGGATTGATAGAACAAACAGGAGGAACTCACTCTGCTTCCTCCTCAGACTCTACTTTGACTTCAGCTTCAGGTTTGACAGGAGCTGGATCAAGATCAGGATCCGTCCTGGACTCAGAGTCTGGAGAGAGAAGGAGACAATCAGCATGTAGGTTTTACTCACTTCTGAGGATTTGTTGCTTTTCTTTGTCAAACATTAAAATAAGTGAATTAAAGCTGCAACTAGCGATTGTTTTCATTATCGATTAAGCTGCCGATTATATTCTAGATTAATCTTTTGGTCTATAAAATGTCAGAAAATAGTGAAAAATATCCATTTCAGTTTCTCAGAGCCCGAGGTGATGTCTTTAAATAGATTTTATGCCATTTTTGCATAAAAGATTTGTTTAATAATTAATCAATCATCAAAATAGTTGGCGATTATTTTTCTGTCGATAGACTAATCGATTAGTTGACTAATCATTGCAGCTCTAAACTGAATATCTATACTGTATTTCTACATTTCTACCAGCGACACACAGAGTCTGACGTTATTCCTTTCTAAGATATTTTAGAGAAGAACACAGCTGTTCACTTCTGCACTAATATTTGTCAAATTAAGTCGTTTATGGAGGACAAGAGCTGCCAAAAGTAAAATAAAGAAAATACAGAAATAAAGAAGTTTGGAGAATGCAAAGGGGAAATAATACAGAATTAAATTAATTAATTAAATAAATTTTATTTTCAGACATTTTTCAGACTTTTTTTGTCCGACATTTTTCAGATCTTTTTTTCGGATCTTATTTTTCAGACTTTTTTTTTTACGACATTTTTCAGATCTTTTTTTACGACATTTTTTTTCAGACTTTTTTTTTTACGACATTTTTCAGATCTTTTTTTTCAGACTTTTTTTGTCCGACATTTTTCAGATCTTTTTTTTTCGGATCTTATTTTTCAGACTTTTCTTTTGTCCGACATTTTTCCGATTTTTTTTTCAGACTTTTTTTTACGCCATTTTTCGAATCTTATTTTTCAACTTTTTTTTGTCCGACATTTTTTCAAATCTTATTTTTCAACTTTTTTTTTACGACATTTTTCAGATCTTTTTTTTCAGACTTTTTTTTCAGACATTTTTCAGATCTTTTTTTTCCAGACTTTTTTTGTCCGACATTTTTCAGATCTTTTTTTTTCGGACTTTTTTTCAGACTTTTTTTTACGACTTTTTTTGTCCGACATTTTTAAGATCTTTTTTAGATCTTTTTTTTCAGACTTTTTTTTTTACGACATTTTTCAGATCTTTTTTTTCAGACTTTTTTTTCGGACCTTATTTTTCAGACTTTTTTTTTTACGACATTTTTTTTAACATTTTTTGTCCGACATTTTTAAGATCTTTTTTTTTCAGACCTTTTTTGTCCGACATTTTTCAGATCTATTTTTTCAGACCTTTTTTGTCCGACATTTTTCGGATCTTATTTTTCAGACTTTTTTGTCCGTCTTTTTTTTTATACATTTTTTGTCCGACTTTTTTTGTCCGACATTTTTAAGATCTTTTTTTTTACGACATTTTTCAGACTTTTTTTTTTTACGACATTTTTCCGATCTTTTTTTTCAGACCTTTTTCCGATTTTTTTTCAGACTTTTTTTCCGACATTTTTCCGATCTTTTTTTTCAGACCTTTTTTTTAACGACATTTTTCAGATCTTTTTTTTCAGACCTTTTTTGTCCGACATTTTTCAGATCTTTTTTTCCGGAAAAAATTAATAAATTAATTTAAAATAAATAATCAAATGCAAAATTACCTAAATTAATTTAAATATTAATAAAAAATAAATAAATAAATGGATAAATATCAGGGAAAGTTTAATAGGAAAGTAAATAAATAAGAAAATGAATAAATCATTTTTAAAAATTAATTAATTAAAAGTCTGCTGTTCATTTTCTTACTTGTCTCCGTTTTTACTGGTACCATCAACGTTTCTTTGGACCGGTTCTGCTCGGAGGACCTGCTGCTGGATTTAGACCTGGACCTGGATTTAGACCTGGACTTCGTCTCTCTGCTGGACTTTTCTCTGGAGTTCTCTCTGGATCGGGATCTTTTCTCTTTAGTGGACTTTTCTCTGGATTTAGACCTGGTTCTGGTCGTCTTCTCTCTGCTGGATTTCTCTCTGGACCCGGACCTCCCCTCTTTGCTGGACTTTTCTATAGATTTCTCTCTGGACCCGGACCTCCCCTCTTTGCTGGACTTTTCTATAGATTTCTCTCTGGACCCGGACTTCCCCTCTTTGCTGGACCTTTCTATAGATTTCTCTCTGGACCCGGACTTAGTTCTGGTGCTTTTCTCTTGAGCAGATTTTTCCCTGGATCTAGACCTGGTTCTGGTCGTCCTGTCTCTGCTGGATTTATCTCTGGATCTGAACTTAGACCTGGACCTAGACCTGGACCTCCCTTCTCTGCTGGACTTTTCTCTAGATTTTTCTCTGGATCTGGTTCTGGTTGTCTCCTCCTCCTTTATTTCTTCCTCCCGGTCTTTGCTGCTCCTCTTCCTCTTGGTCTCGGCCGTCTGGTCTTCGTTCTCGGGGCTAGAACCCCTCTCCCTCTTGGTGGAACCCGTTTCCTCTTCGTACCTCTTAGCTGAAGCCACCCGCCTGCAGGAGGAAGGAACATCACTACCGATCAATAATCCATGGGTCAGAATCGGCTGATCAATCAGCCATGAGGTCCATCGTACTCACATGAGGCTCTTGTATTCTCCAGAGAAGGAGACTTTGATGGAGTCGTTGTTGATCCTCAGAGTTCTGGAGGAATAATAATCCACCAGCTTATGAGCATCCGGAGTATCCTTCATCTCCACAAACACCTGAAACACAAACAAGACTGATGTTACAGTTAAGGCTCGTTTCCACCAAGCAGTCCAGTCCAGTTCGGTCCGGTCCAGTCCAGCCCAGACCACAGAACCACCAGTTTGGTGTATCTCACCTTAGACGGCAGGAACAGGGTGTAGAGCGGCGAGCCGAAGCGTTTGATGATGCTGATGAGATCTGATTGGCTGTCCTCTCCTGCTGGAGCGGGAGAGAAACTGACCACCCGAGAGCTCTGTGAGGACAAACAGAGGACTTAATAATAATAATAATAATATAATAATAATAATAATAATCTCCTGTAGAGTCGTACAAATGTTTGATTTTCAGCATGTATGTAGTCAGAGATGTCCAGAAGTCAAATATATAAAAAATCAAATCTCTTTGTTCAGCTTTGTTGTTCTTGTTTTTAGCTGGATGCATGTTTCTATAGTCCTGACTGTTGTTGGAACTGTGAGTAACATTGAGAGCATCTTAAAACTCACATTCCTTGTATGTGTAAAGCTACATACAAAGATATTAAAGCAGCACACCGACGGGCGCTGCTCCCGTCGTGTTGCTTCAGTGGTTGGATGAATATCTACCTGGAGGAAGTTGAAGGTGTTGGACATCCTGAACTCCATCGTCTCTCCATTCACAGTTGGAGGATAGTTTGCGTGGAACTTCACCAAGTCCTTGGCCTGGTCGACGGAGCCCAGCTCCACAAACGCCTGCAGGGTTCACAACAGAGTGATTTTTAACTACATGTATTCTACACGGGAGTTCTGCTTCACTGAGCGGTCTGAAGAGCTGATTCTTCCAGGTTTTATGAACAACGTGCATGACTCTTCTAACCACTGAGTAGACGCAGAGGGCTCAAAGAAAAACTCGTTGTGGTTCAATAATGTTCGAGGGTCACTGACGCTTATCTGGACTGGAAAACTAATTCAAAGTCCAAGTTCAACAGGATTCTCCCATCATGCAACACTGTGGGGACATCCACTAAATGGAGGATTGAATCATTTCGTTCTTCTTTTGGGCACAAAACTATATCACATGTAACTAATAAAACATTTGGTGTGAGTTGTTTTTATCTGATTGAAGGGAAGAAGAAGACCATGAATATAACATCTGTTAACAGTGGTGTATAATACGTGTATATAAAACCACATGGACTCACTAAAGACGGAAACATGAGGATCTTGACGATCTTTCCGAAAGGTTCGATCAGTTTTTTCAGGTACGCCTCGTCCACAGACTGAGCCGGAAACTTCACACACACCACTTTACCTTTGTCGCTCTGACAGGAATAAGACAACAGATGTTATTTCAGAGTTCACAGAGGAGCAGATAAACTAACCGTTAACGACTTCTTTAGAGTCTTTACCTTCTTCTGAGGTTTTTTATTGGGCTGTGTGAGGGGCTGCTGGGCAGGTTTTCCTTCATCCGTCCTCTTCTCTGGTTGGTTGTCGAGCCTTAAAGGACAGGGCGGGTGTTATTTAAGATGTTGATCTGAACCTGAACTATATATACACACTCACCGGCCACTTTATTAGGCACACCTGTTCAATTGCTTGTTAACACAAATAGCTAATCAGCCAATCACATGGCAGCAACTCAATGCATTACGTCATCTAGAGGTGGTGAAGACGACTTGCTGAAGTTCAAACCGAGCATCAGAATGGGGAAGAAAGGGGATTTAAGTGACTTTGAACGTGGCATGGTTGTTGGTGCCAGACGGGCTGGTCTGAGTATTAAACTGCTGATCTACTGGGATTTTCACCACAACCATCTCTAGGGTTTACAGAGAATGGTCCCAACAAGAGAACATATCCAGTGAGCGGGGGTTGTGTGGACGGAAATGCCTTGTTGATGTCAGAGGTCAGAGGAGAATGGGCAGAGTGGTTGGAGATGATAGAAAGGCAACAGTAACTCAAATAACCACTCGTTACAACCAAGGTATGCAGAATACCATCTCTGAACGCACAACACGTCCAACCTTGAAGCAGATGAAGACCACCCGGTACTAGCAAGGTGTACCTAATAAAGTGGCCGAGGAGTGTATATGTGTGTTCTGGTGGTTCTAGTGGTGTATGACACTGACCTGCTGATTGTCTCCATGCGACAGTCCCAGTTAGGAAACCTGCAGAAGAGACATAACCTAGTTATGAAAACAACAACAACAGATCACTGCTACATAATCCAACACTCACACGTCACAAACCCTTTAAATCTGATTCCTAAAGGGGAGAGAAAAGGTTGGATTGGTGCATCAATACTACCCAGCAGCACCACGACAGTCCTCCAGCAGAGAGAAACTTACTTCTGCAGCAGGCTGAGCTGTCCGTCGGCATGGTGAGGCCCGTTTATATGTTTGATCCACACCTGAAACACAAGAAGAAGAAGAAGATGCGTAAATAAATGCGTTGCACTCGACTGTTTCTACCTGACAGCTGCAGCAGCTGCACACCAACCCCTCCCACCCCCCCATCAGACTCTGTAGAGAGAAGTTCGAGGAGGAGGACAGGTGTACTTACCTTCTCTGACATCACAGTGATATCACACAGCGAGCATGAGTACGGGAACGCCGGCGGAGACGTCCCGTGGAAGTCCAGAGCTTCTTTCTTGGAGGGCATCAAGGTGGCGACGGCGACGACGGCGGCAACGGCGGCGGTGGCCCTCCTGATGGAAGAGGTCTCAGACACACGGCGTTCTTCAGGAGGAGGAGGAGGAGGAGGAGGAGGAGGAGCTGACCTGTGATCAACTGGGTCCGGCTGAGAGAAACGGGAAGGACGGGTTCTTCTGTCTCTTCCTGCCGAGGTGAAAGAGGGTCGATCCTGAGAGGACACTGGACCGGCGTCTCTACCTGCCTTACCATACTTAGAGGGTCCTGGTCCGTAGTTGTAGTCCTGAGAGGACACTGGACCGGCATCTCTGCCCGTCTTGCCATAATTAGAAGGTGCTGGTTTATGGTTGTAGTCCTGAGAGGACATTGGACTGGCGTCTCTGCTGGTCTTGCCATAATCAGACGGTCTTCCTGGTCTGTGGTTGTAGTCATGAGAGGAAACTGGACCAGCTTTGCTATAATCAGGGGGTCCTGGTCTGTAGTTGTAGTCTTGAGAGGAAGCTGGACCAGTAGTACCATAATCAGAGGGTCCTGGTCTGTGGTCATAGTCCTGAGAGGAAACTGGACCAGCAGTACCATAATCAGAGGGTCCTGGTCTGTGGTCGTAGTCCTGAGAGGAAACTGGACTGGGGTCTCTGCATGTCTTACCATACTGAGAGGGTCCTGGTCTGTAGGTGTAGTCCACCACGTAGCTGGATGATGATGATGAGGATGATGGCGGGCCTGTTCTGACCGCACTGCAGGTCCTGGGATTCCCCCAGCGGTCCAGCTCAGAGGAAAGAGGACCGGGTGGTACCTGGAGCGGCTTGCTGCGGGGATGATCGGGGTTGGCGGCGGGTCGGCGGGAGGAGCTGGGGGGATAAGAGGAAGAGGAGGAGGAGGAAGGAGAAGGAGCACTGGGAGAGAAAGGTTTGACGGTCCCCCTCTTCACTTTGATCTGTTTGAGGACCTGAGGCAGCGACTCGACGGTGAGGACGTGTTCGGGCAGCTCGGCCAGCAGGGCCAGGTCGCCAGGCTCCAGACCGCAGCTGCTCAGGATGTTGAGAGCGCCATCGTGCGACAACTGAGCTGCTCTGGAGAAGGAGGACGAGGACGAAGAGGAGGAGGAGGAGGGAGGGTGCGACGAGGAGAAGGACTCCTGAGGCGGCCTGTAAAAGTCGTGGTCCGATGAGGCGTGACGGCGGTTGGAAGAAGAGCCGTACGGTCCGGGATCAGGTCTGAGATCGGAGTCGGATGGCGGTGGTCTGTACGGGTAGTTGTGAGACATGATGGGAGGAGAAACGCCCGCGGCGTCTCCTGCAGACAGAAGGTGTCAGGGAAGACAGGAGATGTAAAATCTGACTCACAGAAACGTTAAAATGTTGAAGACGGTTCATCCGGAGAGGAAACCTCCGCTGAAAACATGAACACAGCCGCTGCTCAGACAGAATGAGAGGATATCGTAAAGAAAAATAACCAGTTAACTGAGAGAAATCCATGAACTTTAACTAAACCACTTACCAAAGTGTCCAAATCCATGTCTACAGTTCAACCGGAAGAAAAGAGGAGAAAAATACAGGTTTCCTAAAGGGGATTTTTGATTTTGACTAACAGTCTAAAATGTTAAGATATTAAATTACTATTAGAGATATATCGATATATATTGTCCAATATATCATCGATTTTTTGTTAAATCTCTCAAATATTAATAGTAGAAATATTATATTAAGACTGTGAAAATTAACACGATGAATAATAACGCGTTCATTTTATGGCCAAAATTATAATTATTTATTTATTAGGGACAAAATATTTGTGCTTCATTCCAACTGGTGAAAATTATAAATGTTATTTTGTTACTTTGTTAGTGTCATCTATTGTGGTTATTTGCATAAAAACACGCAATTCAAATGAGAATACACTGTTTACCATTGACAGAGCATTTTGGTAAACTGTTCTTTGGCGCTCCCCAAATAATCAGCTGTGCTGCTCATCCCACAAACGCATGATCCTTACAAGTAGGACATCAGTGTGAAGGTAAATAAACAGGCTTTCCAATGATGTAAAATACAATGACCATTAGCATTGGAACAACAGAGAAATAATCCACCAAACACAAGTTTCCGAACTTATTTATCCCAGTTTCTAAGAGCAACTGTATTTCAGGTTGTGATTGCAGTACTTGTAGTGGAGTATTTCCTCGGTGTGTTATTAGTAGTTTTACTGCAGTAAAGGATCAGTCCAGCTCTGTTTACCACACACACAACACACACCAGCTAGGTGTTTCTTTAACACATAAAACCAGCTGATTCTGCATAAACAAACACTTAAAGTAGTAAAGTTAGTTATCAGTAAATAAGCCGTTGATCTCTACATGTAGAGGGACAGCAGTCTGGAGCCTCTAAAGCAGCTAACGTTATCAAACACAGTCATTGGATTTTATTCTATTTATTTTATTTTATTTTATTTTGTTGTACTTAACTTATTTTGTTTTGCTTAATTCTATTTTATAGTACTTACTTTATTTTATTTTAATTAAATAATTTGACTTTACTTGATTTAATTTAATTGTACTGAATTTATTGTATTTATTTAATTTAATTTTGTTTTATTTTATTGTAATCTATTGTTATTTAATCTATTGTTATTTAATCATTACTTCCATTGTTTTAATGTAGCTTTATTTTATAGTGCTTAATTTATTGTATTATGATTAAATAATTTTACATTGCTTTATTTAATTTAATTAAATTATTTTTTACTTTTTTTATTTTTATTAACTTAATTTAATTTGACTTTACTTAATGTTATTTTGTATAAATTGTATTTTATTTGCTAGCTGTTGGCCGGGCTATCGGCTAACAGCTAGCATTAGCAGCTAACAGCTAACCACCGTCAGCAGCGGACTTACCGTAAATGAAACACTGGACTCCGTCGGGCGAAGCTTCGTGAAGACCTGCAGTGAAAGTTCAGAAGGTTAAACGTTGATTTGTGAAGTAAAGAGCAGAAAGCTGAAACTAACTAACTGAAGCTGGTTGAGACGAGCTGACTGACTGACTGCAGCACGGCCTGGTGAAGGAGGTGAGGACACCATCGGGTGTTGCACATGCGCGGTGTAACTGAGGGCAGGCCAGATTTTACTGCGCATGTGTAATACCCCCAGGATATGAAGCGTGATGACGCATGATCTAGCCTCCGTCAATAGGCCTTGTGCAGCTCTTTTCTTCTTCTTTGGTTTGTGGCGGCTGGTAAACTAATAGACGGCGCTTTACCGCCACCTAGTGGTGTGGAGGAGACACCGCGACTAGAATAAAATAAATAAAATAAAACTACATTAAATTAAATGAAGTAATAATGAAATAAAAATAGATTAAGTACAATAGATTACAATAAAATAAATTTAAATAAAATAAAATTTATAAAAAATAAAATAAAATAAAGCAAAGTAAAGTTAAATTAAATTAAGTAAATAAAATGATTTAATCATAATACAATAAATTAAGCACTATAAAATAAAACTACATGAAATTAAATGAATTAATAATGAAATAAAAATAGATTAAGTACAATAGATTACAATAAAATAAAACAAAATAAAATAAAATAAATAGAACAAAATACAATGACTGAAGTACAATAAAATACAATAAATGAAGTACAATTAAATTAAATCAAGTAAAGTAAAAATATTTAATTATAATAAAATAAAGTAAGTACTGTAAAATATAATTAAGCAAAACAAAATAAGTTAAGTGCAATAAAATAAAATAAAACAAAAATAAATTGAAATAAAAATAAATAAATCAATAAATAAAATAAAATGAAATAACATATACAATTTTTTTTTTTAATACCTTGTTCAGCTCTGTTGAACCTGTTCTTAGCTGTATGTACATTGAGAGTAACAAAAATACCAGAGTCAAATTCCTTCTTTGTTTTTTTGTTTAGTTTTTAGTTTTTGTACGTGTTCACAGTTAGTCAGCCATTAAAGCAGATTCTGATTCATTTCTGAGGTTCATAATTAAGTCTCTTTGCTCAGTGTTTTTCTTTCTTTTGTGCGTCCTTCGATGTGAGTGGCGAGTTGCTGAATATCATTTCTCTTACAGGGATAAATACAGGTGAAGTGAATTGAAATAAATACATTCATAGAGAGAAAGAGAGAGAGAGAGAGATACAGCTAAACAGAACTATAAAAATATAATCAGTACGTCTCTGAACCAGGTGGGAACAGGGAATATTAGGGCTACTCTCAGGGGTTAAAAATGTGAGATTTTTAAATTAAAGTAATAATATTTTGAGAAAACAAATCATAATAATACAAGTCATGATTTCAAGAGAAATATTTTAGTAATATTGTGATTTTTTTGTTGTTGTAAATTTTCATCTTAACTCTCTTAAATTGTTATCTTTCTCTCAGAATATACTGATTTTAATTCTCAGAACTTTAGTTGTTTTTAACTTTAGTTTATTGGAACCATCACACTTGTTTTACAGCTTTAAATTAGATTTTAAATGTTTTCTTTCACAGAGCGTCTGGATTTCTCCTGGTGTCAGTTTTAACCATCAGATGGTGCTGGAGGACCATTTTTAAAACCAAATCAATGAATCTGAGTCTTTAAACAAACCTGTTAGCTCCGGTCCATCACAATAATAATATTATAATATTGGCTTCTAATAGCCTGTATAATATAATATACTGTTTACCTGTTACTGTTCTATGTGTTCCCTGTATAGTGAAATAAAAACATTCTAATAGTTTAACATTTTAACTTTCAGCAATTCACAGCAGATTCATGATTTTGTTTTTAGCTGTGCATTTTATTTATGCTTTCTTTGCATAACAGATGTAATAATATAGGCTATTTAATGTCTTTCTAATCTGACTAAATGCTTAAAAACTATTACAGTCTATTGTTTGTTTGATGGTGTAACATCCACATCTGTAAGCTGGTTTTGTAACAGTAATATCATAAGTGATTAAATTACTGAACATGTGATTGCACATTTATCATCTTAATTAATTATTTACTAAGATGATTCAAGACTTTAAATAGATGTCTCAGTGTCCCACATTTTTTGATTTGACTGTCGCACATGCAATACAGAAAAATATAAAATAACAAATAAAATGAATGAAAATAAATAAATTATAACACTTACAATAAAAGACTGCAAGAAAAACCTTTATAAAGGCAGATAGAAATTAATTACTAGTGTGTAAAATTACTCTTAATTTATGAAATAAGAAAAAATAAAATAAAATATACTTTAGTGTCCTAAAAAAAACATAAATGAATGAAATGTAATTCTGTTTTATAAATGTATTCATTTATGATCTATGATAAAATAAGATATTCATCCAGACAATATTAGCTGCATGGTAAAAAATAAATAACTACAAAACCATCTCACCACAAGGTCCATTTAGTAGCTGTTCTGGAGCTTTCGCACAGAATTCCTCCACAGATGGATCACTTCAGGACTTCTCGTCAACGCTGGCTTTAAAATGTACTTCAATATACTGCAGAAATACACAGTAAAATAACATTAAATACAATACCAATATATGTAGAAACACAAAATAAAAAGTACAAATGAATGTGAACTGTATTAAATTACCTATTTATGTTTTTCTTTCTCCTGGAATAAAACCACAGTAGTACTACTAGTAGTAGTAGATGTAGTAGTGTTAGTACTAATAGCAGTAGAAGAGAGTACAGCAGGTGGAGCCACAGACCGCACCTTAAACACTGAGTTCTTCTGCTGATAAATAAAGATCAGGAAATACAGCGGAGGACATTTGACATTAAAATCGGTTGAAAATCTGTTTGTATTGTTATAAAACATCATCTTTGTGTTTATATGTTTGTCAACTTCAGTAAATAAACAACAAAACAAACATTCTGGTGTAAAATAGATTCAACAGCTCCGTCAGGTTTCAGAAGAAATGACCTTTATTCTAAATCACAGCAGCTGTTTGTGTTTGAGTTGAATATTCAGAGTTTATTTCACTACGATCGGCATCTAGAAATCAAGAGGAATACTTGTAGTTATATGTAGTTTAATTATAGTATTTAAATAAATCAGTTAAATATTTTCCCAATATCAAAATGACAGAAATAGAATGAAAAAAATCCATCAACATGCTGCACAATCAAGCTTTTATTATATTTAGTAGCAATATAACAAATGAAATAAAGTGTTTTACAATATTATAAAATAAACATTTTAAAAATACATAAAGCAAAGAAATACACCGGTAGAAGAATAGTAAGAAATACTACAAATAACATCTGAGTAAATCATAATTCAATACAGATGAATCTAAAATCATTTAAAGTCAGATTTTATAACACGTCACATAAATAAAATAAAATATTGTTTTTTAAGCACATATTCTGAAACATCTGTCCGTCGCTCACATCTGTAAAACATTCAACACAAGAAGCAAATAAATTCACCGTCCTAAATTACATTTATATTATATATTATATGTCAAAGGACTTGTGTTTAATTCTCCTTTAGACATTCAGGTTGTAACTCAGCAGTAAAATAATAATATTAATATGAATATTTTCATGAAACCAGCTTCAGCATCCCGTCAGAGTTCGTCTGTTAACATGTAAAACACAAACAGTAAGTAGACGTAACGTTATAAAAGTAAAAACAACACAACAGACTTGTGTTGAATTTCTCCTGTCTGGATATTAATATTATGTTTTCTCCTCTGATAGATAAATACTGTAAAGACGTCGGTTCACAGTAAAATGTAAATGACAGGTGTTGCACCTGTGAGCTAAATGCAACAGTGTGAGAGTCACAGTGTTAAAATAAATCAATAAACAATACAAGTTCAGTTGATGTAAATTACACTTGATGTTTTTATAAAAACAAATGTGCAATAAAAACAATAAAATTATGTCAATAAAAATACACCAAATATAAATGAAAACATGCATCACTGAAATGTTCTCAAGATCTTTAACCACAAACTACAAACTGATTTAAACTTCTTCCTCCGAAACAGTTTCTCATGAATCAGAATGTATTTTATTGTGTTTAACGTTTAAAGGCTGTTGATCGAATCACATATTTAATTG
The DNA here is from genome assembly GCF_043250625.1 of Sebastes fasciatus. Classification (NCBI taxonomy): domain Eukaryota; kingdom Metazoa; phylum Chordata; class Actinopteri; order Perciformes; family Sebastidae; genus Sebastes; species Sebastes fasciatus. The sequence goes on from NC_133804.1 coordinate 33,858,359, forward strand.
TGATTTTATGTGTTCTAAATGAACCTTAAAGGGAGATTTATCAAGTATTTAATCCTCTTATCAACATGGGAGTGAACAAATATGCTGCTTTATGCAGATGTATGTATATATTTATTATTGTAAATCAATTAACTATAATAACATAACATTAATAATATAATTGACTATGACTTGCCCCAAACTGCATGTGATGATCATAAAGTGGGCATGTCTGTAAAGGGGAGACTCGTGGGTACCCATAGAACCCATTTACATTCACACATCTGGAGGTCAGAGGTCAAGGGACCCCTTTGAAAATGGTCATGACAGTTTTTCCTCGCCAATATTTAGTGTTAGTTTTGGAGCGTTATTTAACCTCCTTCATGACCAGCTAGTCTGACATGGTTGGTACCGATGGATTCATCAGGTTTTATAGTTTACTATGATACCAGTATCTGACATTTCTTCTGCCTTTCTTTCGGACATTTTTTCGGACTATTTTTTCGGAAATTTTTCTGCCTTTCTTCCACCTTTTTATGAACATTTTTGGGCTTTTTTTTCAGAGATTTTTCAGTTTTTTAAAAAATATTTTCCAGTTTTTTTTCTGCCTTTCTTTCGACTTTATATGGACATTTTTCAGAAATTTATTTGGACATATTTGGACATTTTGTTTCTGACTTTTAAAAAAAATTCTTATATATTTTTCTGACTTCTTTTCTGACATTTTTTGGACTTTTCTTCTGCATTGTTTTGGACATTTCTCAGGTTGGTACCGATGGATTTATCAGGTTCTCTAGTTTACTATGATACCAGTATCTTCTGCCTTTCTTTCGGACATTTTCTGGGAGTTGTTCAGACATTTTTCTGACATTTTTCTGCCTTTCTTCCACCTTTTTATGGATTTTTTTTTTTTTAATTTTTAGACTTTTCTGGAGTTTTTTCACTTTTTCACTCTAGCTTTAAAACTGAGCCGCTACAACCAAACAATCTCAAGTTGTGTTAATGAAATTAGTGGCGATGAAACAAATTTGCGTTATTATTATCTTGTTAACTTTGACAGCTCTAGTTCAAAGTTTAATTTATGTTTATTTCAATACAGTTGTTGACATTTCTTTGTGTATTTAATGGTTAATAAAGAATCATATTGTCCCGCTCAGTGAATGTGAAGCGTGGATGCTGACGTGTTGACGTGAGGTTAATGTCTAATCAGCCTGTTAATTGTCAGCGTGAATCACCTGTTAAACACCTGTCTGACAATAAATAATGAAATCAACTGACTCTGGATCTGTGTGTTCGGCGCTGCAGGCCTCAGTGGACTTTATGTTATTCATATTAGAAAAACTAAATGTGTTAATTCATAGTTTTATAAGTAAACACTCAGCTGGTTGTTCAGAGACTCTGACCTGGTCTCAGCTTTAACAAACTCTGATCCTGAACTCTGAGTCGACTCGTCCTGACTGATCAGAGTCAGATCAATCAACCTGAACAGAAACAGACATCATCGATGGAGTTCTGATACAATGATTCACCATGGCAACAGGTAGATAAGAGGCACAGCCTCCATTTGAATCCAGTGGACGTGGAGACAAAGAGTTTAGAAGCAAAGAGACAAAACTCTGGTGTTTTTTTTGACAACAGCTGCTGCCGCCATTTTGGACTGAAATGCTTATTATATTTGTAATATTTGATCGTTCAGCACAGCACGGGCCGTTTCAGTAGAATCTGACAACAGAATAGAGATAATGTAATAATGTCGCTTTCAATCCAAAATGGTGGAAGCGTAGCTTATGGGGGGCGCTGGTCGCCCTCTAAAAGAATGTATAAATAAATAAAAAACGGTGGGCGCCCTTCCTCATTTTCTGCATCGAGATAAAAAAAATTAATAAATAAAAAAAGGTTTTTGGCCGTCTCCATCTTGGTTTTTGGCCGTCTCCATCTTGGTTTTTGGTCGTCTCCATCTTGGTTTTTGGCCGTCTCCATCTTGGTTTTTGGTCGTCTCCATCTTGGTTTTTGGCCGTCATCATCTTGGTTTTTGGCCGTCTCCATCTTGGTTTTTAGTCGTCTCCATCTTGGTTTTTGGCCGTCATCATCTTGGTTTTTGGCCGTCTCCATCTTGGTTTTTAGTCGTCTCCATCTTGGTTTTTGGCCGTCATCATCTTGGTTTTTGGTCGTCTCCATCTTGGTTTTTAGTCGTCTCCATCTTGGTTTTTGGCCGTCATCATCTTGGTTTTTGGTCGTCTCCATCTTGGTTTTTGGATGTCACCATCTTGGTTTTTGGTCGTCTCCATCTTGGTTTTTGGTCGTCTCCATCTTGGTTTTTGGATGTCGCCATCTTGGTTTTTGGCCGTCTCCATCTTGGTTTTTGGCCGTCGCCATCTTGGTTTTTGGATGTCGCCATCTTGGTTTTAGGCCGTCACCATCTTGGTTTTAGGCTGTCGCCATCTTTGTCCGCCGTGGTATCGACCTGTCAATCACAAGGTAGCCACGCCCTAAAGAACAGTAACATATTATAGTCTGTAACTTCAGATACGTTGTCTTCAGGTGTGAGACGGTGTCAGACTTCAGTCTTTTAAAAGTCTTTCCAGTCTCCTGGTGCATGATGGGTATAACTTGTTTATTTGTAATGTTGCTCGACTCAGAAGTCTCTGCGGTGTTTCTGATATCTTTCTTCTTCTTCTTCTTTGGTATTTTGGGGCTCGTTAGCACCGACGCTAGCCGCCACAGACCTGATATTATTCTGTTGTCACCAGATGGAGAAACCAACGCCTGCTTGGAGCCAAGATTTGTGTTTTATTTATAAGAACGGCGTTCACTCAGAACAAGTTTAATAACTCCACTAATGTTCTCCCTTCAGCCCCACGAGTGGAGACGTACTGAAGAGACGAGTGGACGGACGGCGGGACGGACGGACGGATCTGAACGGGACAAACCTCCAGTCTGATACGTCTGATATGGATCCACTCACTCGTCCATCAAGTGATTGAAAGTAGTTTGTGTCTTTAATCAGCTGATGGGTGTCCAACGCGTCGTCCTGAGGGGATAATTAAGAATCTGCTGCTGGAGAACTATAATGTCTCATCATGTCTCATTAATACTGAGTCACATTCAGGTGTTTTAAAGGAACAGTCCCTCCAAAATCAGACTTCTACATTTCATCCGGATTCCTCCGAACTTCCCTGACAGGACTGCTTTTGTATTTTATTACTTTAAAACTCTTTAATAATAATAATAATGATAATAATAACAATAAGCTGTCTGTCAGACTCACAGTCAGAGATGATAAATGTGAGTTTCTGCATTATGGATGGATGTTTTGTTGGGACGATGTTCATCTGAGCACTTAGTCTCTCCAACCTGATGAGCTCCTCCTTCAGCTTTCTGCCCCATTTCCCTCCTCCTCCTCTTCCTCCTCCTCTTCCTCCTCCTCCTCCTCCAGATATACATCTGCAGCAACATAAATGTTTAAATCCGGTGTTTTGTTTAGTCATTAAAATGGAAGAGCGGCTCACGTTGTCCGTGTCCTCGTCTGAAAGACAAACCTGCTAAGTGAAATTACGGTAAAATATTAATCAGATGAGTTAATTTATATTTATGTAACACTTTGCATACAATCAAGCTGAAGTGAAAGAGAACAGTTCAGTCATGAGGAAGACAAAACAATCACACCACAAGATCTTAAAGTGTCCCCCAAAAAAACACGGGTAAATTAAACATCCACGACACGAGAACGAGGAGAAATCAACCAACTAAATGTGTGTTTCAATTTAGAAACATAAATTAGTTTAGAGCGTTATTTAACCTCCTTCATGACAAGCTGGTATTGTTCAGACTTTTTCAGACATTTTCAGACATTTTTCAGACATTTTTAAAATTATTTGGGACTTTTTTGGACATTTCTAAACATTTTCTGACTTTTTTTTTTTTTTTTACAGTTTTGGACATTACTTTTTCCAGTTTTCAGACTTTTTGTTGGATATTTTTCAGATATTTTTCAGATATTTTTCGGACATTTTTCAGACGATTTGGGACTTTTTTTGGAAATTTTTAAACATTTTTCGGACATTTTTCGGACTTTTTTTTATTTAATTTTTTGACCTTTTTTTTTTTTTTCAGACTTTTTTCGGACATTTTTAAACATTTTTCGGACTTTTTATTTTTCTGTTTTGGACATTACTTTTGCAACATTTTTCATACTTTTTTTTTTTCGGACATTATTCAGACTATTTATCGGACATTTTTCAGATGTTTTCGGAGTTTTTTTTTTACCTTTTTGATATTTTTCGCACTTTTTTTTTTTTTTTTTTTACATTTTTCGGATTTTTTTTTACCTTTGTTTGACTTTTTCAGACTTTTCTTTTACCTTTTTTTTTTTATTTTTAAGACTTTTTTCGGACATTTTTAGTGTGTAAATGTAATGAGAACTGTTTAAAACAATGAGGGTGGAATGAGGCTTTAGCCTGTTCGATCGGCATAAACTTGCTCTGGTTTGTCACTATTTTATTATTATTTTTATATAAGTTGAAAATGACCGAAATAAAGTAAATGAATTAAACTAACTAAAAATACAACAAGAGATAAATGAATGATTAACACAGAGACACAGGATTAAAACTGGGAAAATGTATTTTCATTTCACTGGGACTTTAAGTTCCTGAACGCACCACGGCTGTCAAGTTAGATTTCATTTATTTATCATTCATTAATTGGTGTTATCTCATCGTATCTGGAGTCTTTGGTTCTATTCAGTTCAGATGTGTTCAGTAGAAACAGAAACGCTCCATCAGCCGTCCCTCAGCGATGCGCTGCGGGGCCGCGGGCCTCAGGTTGGTCCCCTCCGCTGGTCGATCTGATGGCTCCCAGCGGGAGAATTCAACATAATAGTTCTTGTGAATGTAGCACTGTCATTTAAATTGCTAATTATGATGGAACAAATAAATAAAACATGACCTTAGCGTGTTTTTATCTCTCACTGTAAAAACTTTGGATCGACCGTAAATCTCATCCAATCGTCTGTCAGCGTCCGGCGCCGCCGCCGCCGCCGCCGCCGCCACGCGTCTGCTGTGGTTTTATAGAAATGTCACCGACTGGAAACCAGTGTGTGTTTAATACATTTTAATGTGTGTTATCTCAGTTATCTACTGATGTTTTGGAATATGAATATGAAAAAGACATTATTTTACTACATTTTTAGTCTAATTTTATTTGTATATATTTTTTATCTGAATATATTTGATAGTTGCTATTTATTTAAATTTTATTTTTAGTGCTTCATTTGTGTAACAAAGATATTCATAATATAATTAATATCCTTGTTGTCTGTTAAAGTTCTGTAAAGTTCTATCTGTGCATCGGTTCTGGTTCCTCTGCTGATTGAGTTTCCCTTTTTAGGAACAATAAAGTTCTTATTATATTTAAAGGATTTTTATAAAACTGAAATTATGCAGAAAGATAGAAAATGACTGATAGAGGGGATCTGATCCAACTTCTCAGTCCCGATACTGATACCGATACCGATACCTGGGCTTTGGGTATCGGCTGATACCGAGTACCGATCCAATACCAGAGTTTAATTAATCAGCTGTATGCCTCACTGTGTGATTCTGTTATGTATAGAATAACATCAGACTGGACTTAAATGTTACTCTCCTAACTTTGTAAAACAAAAAGTGACTAATAAATACTTTAATATAAATTTATTTAATTGATATTTATTATTAAAATAATAAACAATTCAACAGCAACTTGGTAAAAAACTCTTAAAAATTAACAGGAATTATAATTCAAGTGTAAACCTTTTTAATGCTGCAACAAATTACCAGTAAATAATGTATAAACATTGAATTGAATAATTATAATAACTGATATCTGATCCAGTGTCGGTGCATCACTGACTGAATGATATTTAAACACCCATTAAGACCATAGGGGCCGCCTATAAAAACACTCTAAACCCAGACCGCCTCGGTTAGCGGTTCTTATTCTGGGTCAGAACCTTCAAATTCTTCAACATTATTATTCTCCTCCTCAACGTAACCGTAGTCGGCATCGATATCGCTCCCCTCGCTGAAGTCATCACACTTTAAAAACTTCCACACAAAGTCCAGGAAGCTGAGAGGCTAAAGCTAAAAACAAATAGCTTTCCCATAATGCATTTTTCCTTACCCATGTTTTTTTTTTTTGAGAATCACGATACCAGTAATCGGTCACGTGTCTTGAAAACGATGACATCATCTAAAACACGTGCACCTTGCATCCGGTCTTAAAGGGTTAAACAACATCACACATCCACGGATGGAAAAGGATGGAAATGACAGCTACACATTTAAATCTGTAAACATCTGTATATAAATAATAAATATCTTATAAATAATGTCCACAAACTTCACCAGCTTAAATACACTAATAGAAACAATGATAGCTATTAAAGGTCCCATATTGTAAAAAGTGACATTTTCATGTCTTTGATATTATAAAGCAGGTTTAAGTGTTTTATAAATACTGTTAAACTATCAAAACGCTCAATATACGGAGAAACACACACAGCCCGTATTAAGAAATTGTGCGTTTGAAACAAGCCGTCAGGATTTCTGTCCATTTGTGATGTCACAAATATACAATATTTAGACCATTACACGGTTTTAAACGTAAACATTCTAAATGTGTCCCAGTTTGTTTCCTGTTGCAGTGTATGTAAATAACATCAGCTGACAGGAAGTAAACATGGACACAAGCTGTTGCCAGGCAACGCAATTCCGTTGCAATTCCCTTGAAATGCACTAAAACGGAGCGTTTCAGACAGAGGGTGAATACAGGTATATTCAGGCTGACCGTATGAGGGAAATAAATATTTTTTTTAACGTTACAGCATGTAAACATGTTCTAGTAGAAACACAAAGTACAAGTATGAACCTGAAATTGGGCACGATATGGGACCTTTAAAGGAAACCCCATCACGGACGGTTCAACATCGGTTCACAGTGTTCACATGTAAATAAACTAAAAGTATGAAGTATTTAAATGTAACTTAACAAAATACTAAAAGTGTGAATAGAACTTACAGGTAGAAACAGGATGGAGAGGAGACGGTACCTGAGAGCTGAGAGCTGAGAGACGACCACATGGAGCTGAAGCACTTCCTGATCACCTGTTTGTGTCACATGACTAAAACAACCAATGAGAACAATAACAGGAAGTAAACAAGAGAGTAATAGATTCCTCCCAGATGTTTACCAGAGGAGGAAAATACTAGAAATACAGAACACACTTCAGTGTTCAGTGTGGTCTCAGCCGGTCGCTGAGAGGAGGTTCTGCTGGGAGGATCGATCCGTCCTCCGTGTGTTTTAGGTGCTTTACACCTGTAGATACTGTCATGTAATCTGATTACCATCCTGGGAGATTTCCATCTTGGGTCCAAACTGTGAAGCTTCTGGACTCCTGATCCTCCGGCTCTTCATCGTTGGGTTTCTTTGTCTCTTGATGGTTTCTGCAGGTCTCTGTCAGGTGTGTTAATGGAGGATGTGTGACATCATCACCTGTAATGTGATGACATCATGTCGACTTTACTTTATCATTTAACTTTATGTTAAATTATTTTTTTATTTCCTCTAACACAAACACTGACTGTTGATCTGCAGGACTCAGACAAAGAGTTTAGAATCAAAGAGAACAGCCGCTGCCGCCATTTTGGACTGAAAACTCTTATTATATTTATAACATGTTATTGTTCAACACAGGCCATTTCAGTAGAATATGACAATAGAATATTAATAATGTAGTTTTACTTTTGTACGTCTCTTTGAAGGCGGACGTTTTACTGGCGTCTGGTAGTCACTTTCAGTCCATAATGGCGGAAGTGTAGCTCTGCTGCTGGGGGCTGATGTTGCAAATGTTTGGGATATTCTTCAGATTTTTCAATATTTTGTTCACATATTTTAATATTTTTTGTATATTTTTCACATTATTCAGACTTTTCACTAACTTTTTTTTAATTTTCTACATATTTTAATACGTTTTGTATATTTTTCGGACGTTTTACAAAATTTCTGATTGAAACGTTTTTTATATTTATAATATGTTATTGTTCAACACAGGGCATTTTAATAGAATATGAGGATAGAATATTAATAATGTAGTTTTACTTTTGTACGTCTCTTTGTAGGAAGACGTTTTACTGGCGTCTGGTCGTCTCTTTCAGTCCAAAATGGCGGATGCGTAGCTCTGCTGCTGGAACACTTTACCTCTTATCAATATACGTTGTTTGCATGAAATCTGATGTAAATGACACATTATTACCAACAGTTTAAAGCGTTGGAATATCTGATAAATATAAATATAACTCTCAACACTTCCAGGAGCAAACAGACTCTTCTTCTGTGGTTCTCCGACGCCGCGGTGTGAGGTGGGCTGAGGATAAACTCTTCTTCTCTCTCTGTCAAACTTTGAGTTATTTTGTGGTCAAACTTCCCTAAATGTCCCTGAGACAAAGAGAAGAAGAGAATAAATGAGTAAAGAGAGCTCCATGTGGCGCTGTGATGTAATATTGATGACCCTCGTCGTCTCCCGACGACCTCCGTTTGGTCCTCTCATGTTTTATCAAATATTCATGAAGCTCTGCGTCCCCCTCAGATCCCATAATGCATCTGTAATGTCCTGTCAGGTGAGGCATGATGGGAGAGGTGGTGGTGATGGAGTGGAGCTCCTGGAGGATCCTTTCTTCTTCTTCTCCTCCTCTAAAGGTGTAGAAGTTTCCGAGCGTCTGGAACTGACAGGAGCCCGGAGTCGAACCCTGAGGAACGCCACGCTACTCTTCTTCTCTTGTTCTCTTTGTGGCGGCGCTTTACAGGTTTAAATTTCACCAGCTCTTATGAGACAGGTCGTCTAACCTGAGAGACGCCAGCGTATGACCACGTGCCGTTAAATGTTTCATGGCGTTAACCGATATATTGATCCAGATTGATGGATCGTTGCTAATTACATGAAAATCTGATTAATAGTTGTTGGATATGTTGCCCCGAACCAAAGTGTTGGACTAATGGATCGATGACGGACCAGCAGAGAACCGACCATCTAAACTCTGACCCGTAGCGTCTGCAGCATTTTCTACCTTCTCATATTTTCTTGTAGGAAACTCACATGTACGATCCTCCCTGTGGGCCCTGAATGCAGCAGCAGGTCTTCTTCCCATCATCACCTCGGTGTTCCAGCTGTGTCGGGAGTCAACGGGCTCCGGCGAGCTGCTGCTGCTGCTGCCGCTACTCGGGGGGTGATGGCGGCGGCAGATGGCGGGCGGCCCCGGCGGGAACCCGAACGGCCACTTCGACCGCCGCCTCCCGCCGAGAGGTGAGGGGTTTCCTACACAGAGCAACAGGGGCGAGAATGATGCTGAGGGTGAGCCGGGCCTCGCCTCGACATCCATCAGGGCTCAGTGTTAATGAGGAAGAGGAGGAGGAGGAGGAGGTGAAGAAGAGGAGAGGAGCAGGTGAAGGAGGTGAGCCTCAGAGGAGAGGAGGAGGAGGGAGGTGAGAGATATTAGTGATGGTGATAAATAAGAAAACTGCAGGAGGCAGATAGATAGAGAGAGAGAGAGAGAGAGAGAGAGAGAGAGAGAGAGAGAGAGAGAGAGAGAGAGACAGAGAGAGAGAGGATGATGCAGCAAGAAGAAGTGTGTGAAAGAAGAGTTAGATAAAGAGATGAAGAAGAGTTGGACGAGACTAAATGATGGAGGACAGAGAGATGAATAAGAGGACAAGAAGACGATAAACAGCTCTGATAATTAAATGATAAAACGTGAAGTGATTCCTGCAGAGAGCTGCTGACATTCACAGATTCTGTAGGAAGGTACGAATGAAACAACCTGATCTCATGGAAGACGTAAAAGAGTCATTTCACGTCGTTAACATGAAACGGTTGTGATTATGTTCAGGCAACAAAACCTCAGTTAGGTTTAATAAAGACATCACGGTTGGGCCTAAATTCATCATGTAAACTAAGTATAATACGTATGTAAACAACCACCGTTTGGTCAGCGGCCATCGGCATCAGAAACCGACGCACAGAGGCACCTTTTATATTAACACTGTGATGAACCGGGCTTTCAACTAACTCCAAAGTAAACTCACCCGCGGCGTTATTCAACGGTCGGAGCAGTGGCGTAGTATTAACTAAAGGTAACGTTGACTCATTTTGTCCTGTGAGTCGTTAGCCAGTGAAGTTAACGTCAACCACAACCGTTTCCTAACTCTAACTAAGTGTTTGTGTTGTCTAAACCAACTTCCTGTGAAAACAGAAGTTTATTTTGAAAGGACACTACATGCATGTAACGAGCGTATATTGACACGCCGTCTCTTGTCCGTCCAACACTAGCGGGCTACGCTGTACGCCGGTCTCTGATGACGAGGGGGCTGACCAAGCGGCGGTATTTGACGAGTTGGGAGAGAGAATGTGTTTAACGTGTTGTATGTTCAGTGTGTTTAACGTGTTGTATGTTCAGTGTGTTGTGTGTTCAGTGTGTTTAACGTGTTGTGTGTTCAGTGTATGTGTTTAGTATGTTCAGTGTTTAACGTGTTGTATGTTCAGTGTGTTTAACGTGTTGTATGTTCAGTGTGTTTAACGTGTTGTGTGTTCAGTGTGTTTAACGTGTTGTGTGTTCAGTGTATGTGTTTAGTATGTTCAGTGTTTAACGTGTTGTATGTTCAGTGTGTTTAACGTGTTGTGTGTTCAGTGCATCATGTGTTCAGTATGTTCAGTGTGTTTAACGTGTTGTATGTTCAGTGTATCATGTGTTAAGTATGTTCAGTGTGTTTAACGTGTTGTATGTTCAGTGCATCATGTGTTCAGTGTATCATGTGTTCAGTGTATCATGTGTTCTTGGCATCATGTGTTCAGTGTATCATGTGTTTAGTATGTTCAGTGTATCATGTGTTCAGTGTGTTTAACGTGTTGTATGTTCAGTGTATCACGTGTTCAGTGTATCACGTGTTCATTGTATCATGTGTTCAGAGCATCATGTGTTCATTTTATCACGTGTTCAGAGTATCATGTGTTCAGTGTATCACGTGTTCAGTGTATCATGTGTTCAGAGTGTTTAACGTGTTGTATGTTCAGAGTATCATGTGTTCAGTGTATCATGTGTTCAGAGTGTTTAACGTGTTGTATGTTCAGAGTATCATGTGTTCAGTGTATCATGTGTTCAGAGTGTTTAACGTGTTGTATGTTCAGTGTATCATGTGTTTAGTATGTTCAGTGTATCATGTGTTCAGTGTGTTTAACGTGTTGTATGTTCAGTGTATCACGTGTTCAGTGTATCACGTGTTCATTGTATCATGTGTTCAGAGCATCATGTGTTCATTTTATCACGTGTTCAGAGTATCATGTGTTCAGTGTATCACGTGTTCAGTGTATCATGTGTTCAGTGTTTAACGTGTTGTATGTTCAGTGTATCATGTGTTCAGTCTATCATGTGTTCAGAGTGTTTAGCGTGTTGTATGTTCATTGTATCATGTGTTCAGAGTATCATGTGTTCAGTGTATCACGTGTTCAGTGTATCATGTGTTCAGAGTGTTTAACGTGTTGTATGTTCAGTGTATCATGTGTTCAGTCTATCATGTGTTCAGAGTGTTTAGCGTGTTGTATGTTCATTGTATCATGTGTTCAGAGTATCATGTGTTCAGTGTGTTTAACGTGTTTCCTCTCCGGCGTCGTGCTCTCAGTGTCTGAGTGTGATCAGCAGCTCCTCGTGTTGCTGCTGGTGATGATGATGATGATGATGATGATGGTGATGATGCAGATGACCACACAGTCATTATCATTCACTTCACTCCCACAATCCTCTGCTCCAACTCCAATTACCGTGTGATTGTATGCTTGGCAGTGAAAACATAATTAACGGGCTGCGTCTGTGCCAACCCAAGCAGCCAACACGCTGTTTGTGTAGCGCGTCGATCTGAACGCAGGAAAGTAAACACAACAACAGCAACAACAACAACAACAACAACAACACAAACGGCGCCGTGTTCTCGGGTTCAGAGGCAGAGCGCCGGCGCCGCGCTCCCGCGAGGCCGCCGCAATTCGCCGTAATGGCGGCGGCGGCTCGACGCTCTTCTCTCTGATGGACTGCGGGCTGCCGAGGGAGGACGCTTTGTGGTGTGGACAAGAGGAATTATGGGAGAGCACGCCAAGAGAGGCCCGCGGGGACGCACGGATGTGTGTGTTTTAAAAACACACACTGAAGGATATCTGAGTATCAGGAACACACATGTGCTTGTTAGAGGCCGTTAGAGAGCATCACACACACACACGCTCACGCACACGCACACACACACACACACACACACACACTCATTATAATCACTACATATATGTGGCCTGATAATCTGAACCAACTAACAGAGTTTAACATCAGCGTTGTTATAACAACAGACCGACTCATCTGGTTCTAACCAGAGAGGAGCTGATGTGTCATAATGAGAAGAGTTTCATCTTTTAATGAGACATCTTCTAATAACAGAAACAGAACTTAGTAATTTAGTAAGAACAATGTGTCATTATGACATGAAAATCTTTCTTGTCATAATATGAAAACGGTCTTATTAAAACAAAATATGTTTATTGTTAAAATGAGAAAAGAAATGACAAACAATGTTAATTATCACCAAGAAGTGAAAGTCAGTCGTTGGTTCCAGCAGCAGAGCTACGCGTCCGCCATTTTGGACTGAAAGTGACTACCAGACGTCAGTAAAACGTCCTCCTTTGTGTTCCTAAATCCAAATATCCCGTGTTGAACAATAACGATATTATAAATATCCATACTATTATAACTATTTGCTTATTTATTGCTTAAACTTTTTGAACGGCTGCTTCCCAGAGGAGCAGAAAGCGAGTGATGGACATTAATGGAAGACAAAGCACACAGATTTTGAGATCGACCTCCATCTTGGTTTTTGGCCGTCTCCATCTTGGTTTTTGGCCGTCTCCATCTTGGTTTTGGCCGTCTCCATCTTGGTTTTTGGCCGTCTCCATCTTAATTTGGGATTAATCGTGATTAAATATTTCCATCGATTGACATCCCTAATTAAAACGTATTTTAGACAAACACAGTAACCTGTCAAGTCAATTTTATTTGTGTAGCTCAATATCACAGATTTGCCTCAGAGAGCTTTACAACCTGGAGACGACACCGTCGGTCCTTTAACGTACAACATGTTTAGTTCACAGATGATTTGTGTTCCTAAATCCAAATCTGATATTCAACAAAAAAATAAGTATGTTTTAATCAGAACAGAGGAGCAGAGTGTATTTTCATGCTTACTCTTTTTAAAAATGTATTAATGTTTATGACCTGTCAGTACGAGGTGGATCCAGACGGTTAAACTCATCTTCATGCACACGAACACAAACATGAAGACGTGTCGCTCAGAAACACTGAAACACACTCAGTGAAACAGAAACGTGTTCTAACAGGATCAGTGAGAGAAAACACAACAACACAGTTATGAGTGTGTGTGTGTGTGTGTGTGTGTGTCCGTGTGTGTGTGTGTGTCCTGTAGATTCAGCAGAAAGGCTGCAGCTTCTTCTTCTTCTCTTTTTATTTATCGGGTGGCAGCGAGTCGCTGCTGCTTATTTACAGCAGATTGTTCCTCCAGATGTTTTACAGGGAGACAAATCCCCAAACACTCTCACACTGGTCTCTGAGTCCAGATGGAAGTCATTCTTTATCAGACTCCATAATCCTCCTCCTCCTCTCTCTGTGAGAGGAAACAGAGGGAAGGTGAAGCGTCTCCTCCTCCTCCTCCAGTTGTGTCGACATGTTTTCACTAAAACTCTGACGCTTCCTGATGTTTCTACTGACGCTTTAAAAGAAGAAACACAAACAGATTTGAGACATTTCAGTTGAGACCGAGTCGTCGTGACTGACAGGAAACAGAAAACCAGTGTTGTCAGTCTGAAGGGAGCCGTTGTGCAGAGTAACGTACAGTTACTACAGTCAGTGAGCACCAGAGTCCCTTTAGAAAACCTCATTTTACTGCAGCAGGGTCTGACAGTCTGCCCCGTTCAGTCCTGGTTCTGGTCCTCCCTTGCCTCCCTTCCCTCCAGCGGGCCCAGCAGTACGGCCTGGTGCTCCAGCAGCGTGGCGTCGGTGTTGGCTCCCATCAGCGGGGACCGGCGGAGAAACTGTCTGGAGGAGGAGCCGCTGCTGCCGGGCGCCGAGCTCTCCACCTCCCGCTGGAACTCCGACTGCAGGTCTGATTGTCCATAGCCTCCGTCCTCTCCACGCTTCCCATTCATATAAGCAGCCGTGCAATGCATTCTGGGAGTGTGGCAGCACGATTCCAGAGACAGGGCGTCACATGGCCCGCTCCTCATTTGCATAAAGTTGAGGTCTGGAATACTTGATGTAAATCAGAGGTGTTCGACGCGACTCGCCGCCTCTGGAAAAAACTTTTAAACTCACCGTTGTTGATCTAAAATGAAGACAGATTCATCAACTCGGATTATTTCTCTCATTAAATGTTTCCAGAAACATCTCAGTGAACTATTTACATGATATAAGAGAAGAAAGTTTCCAAACGAGCCGCCATGTTGGTTCCGGCTTGAAAGCTGGGAGCAGCGGCCCACGGAGGGAAGAGGTTCGTCCAATCAGGTGTCTAGTAGCGGCCCGTCAAGCTTCCAATGCTGGGAAGAGAGGCGATCCCTCGCCATAAAAAACGTGGATACGAACCAGAAGGCGGTAGCAAAGCCGGATCTGGGTCCGACCACGGTGGGCTGGTCGCTGCTGGAGTCTGAGCTGAAGGAGTTTCTGATGAACCTGCATGATGTCGTCTAAATCAGATCCGGTGGCACCGAGGACGAGCATTCAGAATAACTATATAGAACATCTTCTCTCTGATGGTCTCGTTTACTGATGGAGGTTCAGCCCGTTCACATGAAAAAGCGTATAAATGCCATGATAATGTGCAAGGCGTTTAGCGTGCAATAAGAACGCCTTAGAGAGTTAGTGACGTAGAAAAAGAAGAGAGAATGACCACTGATGGAGGACGGGTCCAACAAACACAGGACTTTAACCAGGAGATCGTTGTTGATCAGTGTTTTGTTTTGTACGTTTTATTTGTGACGTTAGTGACGTGTTTTTTGTTGAGTAAGGGACGTGTTTTTTGTTGTGAGGTTTGACGTGTTTTTTGTTGACGTTTGCGATGCGTTTTTTATTGAAGTTAGTGACATGTTTTTTATTGATGTTAGTGACGTGTTTTCCGTAGTTGTTTCCGTACGTGTTTTACTTAGTTTACTTACTTATTTTAAGCCCAACCATGACGTTTTGCTGTATCCTAAGTGGTTTTCTTGCCTGAATCTAACTGAGGACATTCGCGTGGTGTACAAATGACACGTCCTCATGACACACTGAATGTCCTTGTAATGTCTAGGTATTTATACGCCTTCCTGTGAGATCAGGTTAGTAGGTTATATAAAGGCATCAGGATTAAACTGAGACTGTTTCAGAGCCATTTAAAAGTTCCTCACAGGAACTTTAAAGTCAGGTTTTGAATGCAGGACTTCTACCTGTAGTGGAGTATTTTGTCAGTGTGTTTTAGTACCTTTACTGCCTTAAAAGATCTGAATACTTCTACCACCTCTGGAAGTTACAAAAAATATTCTGAACTCATATTTTTCACGATTATTTGTGTCCATGAGATCATGGGGGTCTTATTACAAATTACAAATGTGTGTAAATGTCAGCGGGGTGTATTTGAGTGTTTTCTGTAAACGGTTTCAGCTGCTAAATTAACCTGTAAACTAACATGTTTCTCTGCTTGTTCTACTGACAGTATTATTGTGGACTTTTAGCATCTGTTTTCAGAGTATTTGGACTTTGTCATTAACGATATTGATGATGTTTCTTTGTGTTAAACGGCTCCTGTGTTCAGAAACAAGTCCTGACTGTGATCCCTGATCAGTGCAGAGGAGAGAAAATGAAAGAGGAGCTAAACTTCAGCGCTCATAACAAAGAGATTTCACAATATTCCCACAGCTTTTATTGGAAAAACATCCACCTCTGTGAAGTCCACGCTTCCTGTGAGACTTCCCCAAAACAAGAGCTGATTTTAAAAGAGCGCTACAATGAAAAGCTTTTGTTCGCCGCTCCTCTCCGTCAGCGTGGGCGAGAGGGAGAAAAATAACAACACCCTCCCCAAAAAACAGAGAGGAAACGGCAGATTGATGAAAAGCCAAACCGGTCCCAGGACGCCGCGTTCTTCTTCTCTCCGCTATATTAAAAACTCCCACACGTTTCAGGAGGAGGGCAGAATTAGCCTTCACTGGAATAATGACTCATTTGTTTCATCCTGACGGAGCGCGACCTCGTTTAGAGGAGCCGTGAAACGGCGGCGGGCGAAGGGCGACCATCACGGAGAAGGTCTTCAGCTCGCCGCTTCAAAGAGACTCGAACCGCCGGGGGTCGCTATGAGAGGCCGCTACGCAACCAGCCAACACACACACACACACTCTTTGAAGGCGCTGTTCGACGGCGGGCAGGAAGGCAGGTGGTGCTGATGAATATTCAGTCGGAAGGCGGCGCTCTGCCGCCAAACAGACCGCCTGTTTGGTGGTTTGGTGTCAGGTGGTCATCAGGTGGTATATGAGGTGGTCACCAGGTGGTCATCAAGTGGTCATCAGGTGGTCATCAGGTGGTCACTAGGTGGTCATCAGGTGGTCCATCAGGTAGTCATCAGGTGGTCATCAGGTGGTCATCAGGTGGTCACATAAGGTGGTCACCAGGTGGTTACCAGGTGCTCCATCAGGTGGTCACATCAAGTGGTCACCAGGTGGTCATCAGGTGGTCACATCAGGTGGTCATCAGGTGGTCATCAGGTGGTCACCAGGTGGTCACTAGGTGGTCACATCAGGTGGTCATCAGGTGGTCATCAGGTGGTCACCAGGCGGTCCATCAAGTGGTCACCAGGTGGTAACCAGGTGGTCCATCAGGTGGTCGTCAGGTGGTCGCCAGGTGGTCATCAGGTGGTCACTAGGTGTTCACATCAGGTGGTCATAAGGTAGTCACCAGGTGGTCACATCAGGTGGTCATCAGGTAGTCACCAGGTGGTCACCAGGTGGTCACTTGGTGGTCCATCAAGTGGTCACCAGGTGGTCATCAGGTGGTCACCAGGTGGTCCATCAGGTGGTCCATCAGGTGGTCGTCAGGTGGTCACCAGGTGGTCACTAGGTGGTCAACAGGTAGTCACCAGGTGGACATCAGGTGGTCACATCAGGTGGTCACATCAGGTGGTCACCAGGTGGTAATCAGGTGGTAATCAGGTGGTCATCAGGTGGTAGTACATTCTGAAAGTATTGGGGTGCAGTTTGGAGGGATGATCGTCTCTGATTGGTCAAACACACACACAGCGCTGTCGCCGTTGCTTCAACTGAGTCGCTTCATTTATAAAACCAGGAAGTACTCTGGTACCGATTGAGGACCATTTCAGGACGAGAGGAGAACATTTCCAGGTTTAGTCTGACTGTCTGTGTCCATAATCACACTGTTTCTGAGCAGGTTTAGTCTGTAGAAGAGTCTCAGACTTGAGTCAAAACAATCAGTGTTATCACAAACACATCACATCACATCACATCACATCACATCACATCACATCACATCACATCACATCATATCATATCATATCACATCATATCATATCATATATCATATTTACCTCAAAGTAGATTGAACCCAGATAACCAGTGTGGAGCATGGAGGTGTCCTATGGAGGTGGTGCAGGGTGGATGTCAGCTGAGAGAAACAGAGCAACCACATGGGCCAGTTTTTATAGGCTGAGAGACTCAGGTGATCTGGATCAGGTGATCCGGATCAGGTGATCCGGATCAGCTGACGGTGGGAGGGTCTTCACAGTAAACTGTAGGCTGGTTAGAGATGATCCAGACCTGCAGACCGTCTTCCTCATCGGACCATTGCATGTTTGATTTTTGATTTTACATCTTCGTTTATTGTAAATGTTTTCAGGTCTCATTCACTCCTTCATTACCCCCCCCCCCCCTCGTCCGTAAACACTGAACATATATAAAGTATTCACCCCCCCTTGAAGTTTTCATATTTTATTATTTAAATAACGTAGATTTAATGTTAATGTCAAAGTGAAAACGGATCTAAAGTCATTGTAAATATGAACTGTATTCACCCCCGTTAATAGGACACACTCACAATGTAGTAAAGTGGAAGTATAAAATAAATACATAAACTAAGAAAAATAAGTACGTAAACTAAGTAAAATAAAAACGTATACTAAGTAAAAGAAGTATGTAAACAAAGTAAAATAAGTACGTAAACGAATAAACTAAGTAAGTAAGTTCATGTCAAAATGAAACAGATCTAAAGTCATTATAAATATAAACGATAATAACCCCCTTTAATAGGACACGCTCACAATGTAGTAGAGTGGAAGTATAAAGTATGATAACATGGAAATACTCCAGTACAAGTACCTCAAAATGGTATATGAGTCGATGTACTCAGTCCATCAGAACCTCCTGAACACAACAACACTAGATCAGGTAGGAGAAGAGAATAAAGAAGATCTCGTGTCAGCTGATCTCTGATCCAGCTGTCATCATCTGGTCGATGTTGAGGTAAAGCAGCAGGTGGTCTACACCAGACTGAGATCCTGCAGGCGGATCCACTCGATCAGAACCAGATCCCAACCAGATCCTCGGGACCGTGACGTCCAAACTCTCGGCGGGTTTCAGACGCTTGTTAATTAATTGTCTCTGCACCAACATCTGTCGTCTCTGGAGTCCCTCTGCTGCGATCCAACATTCAAACACGAGTCCTACAGTTTTAATGAAGAAGCAGACGGATACAGCCGAGCAGAAGAAGAAGAACACCCAGACTGTGACGGAGCGGCACCACCACAACCAGAACCACCAGAACCACCAGAACACGCTCTTAAAAACAGGAGGAATGGGCTGATCAGGGTCCAACAGTCAGGTGGAGGTCTGTAGACAGGAAGTAAACAGGAGGTAGACAGGAAGTAGCAGGTCAGTTCCTTCACACTGTCTTCTCTCGCCAACCTCATCTCACGTGAACGCGTATAAATAGCATGACATTCTACGTGTCATGAGGACGTTATTTAGCCTGTTCACGTGTTATTTTTATGCCACACAACAAAACTACGGTAATGTCCGCAGTTATGTTCAGGAAACAAAAACAGTTAATTAGGTTTAGGAAAAACGTCATAGTTGGGCTTAAAATAAATACGTAAACTAAGTAAAACAAGTATATAAACTAAGTAAAATAAGTGTGTAAACTAAATATAATATGTATATAAAGTAAGTAAAATAAGTACGTAAACATGTAAACTAAGTAAAATAAGTACGTAAACATGTAAACTAAGTAAAATAAGTACGTAAACTAAGTCAAATAAGCATGTAAACTAAGTAAAATATGTATGTAAACTAAGTAAAATATGTACATAAACTAAGTAAAATAAGTACGTAAATATGTAAACTAAGTAAAATAAGTACATAAACTAAGTCAAATAAGCATGTAAACTAAGTAAAATATGTATGTAAACTAAGTAAAATAAGTACGTAAACATGTAAACTAAGTACATAAACATGTAAACTAAGTAAAATAAGTACGTAAACATGTAAACTAAGTACGTAAACTAAGTAAAATAAGTACATAAACACATAAACTAAGTACGTAAACTATGTAAAATAAATTTGTAAACTAAGTACTAAGTGTACTACTAAGTATGTAAATACATAAACTAAGTAAACAAAGTAAAATAAGTACGGAAACTAAGTAAAATAATTACATTAACAACGTAACATAAGTTTGTAAAACATGTGACAAATGTAGCTTCAAAATAACTCAACGACACATTGGGACACTAACACCGATCTGCTGGTTGAAAGTCCTGTGATTGTATGAAGTTGGTCACGGGTCAGGACAGAACCGGGCTTCTGTGGTCGGTCTCTGATGCCGAGGGGCGCTGACCAAACGGCGGTATTTGACGAGTTGGGAGTGAGACCGGGGGTCGACCCCAGGGCCTCCTACCGGGTTGGACTTACCCGACGTCCAGGAGGATCCTGGATCCAGATGTTGACCCACCTCAGGTCTTCTATGTGTGTTAAACATCTTAATAACGGTGACGGCTGTTTGTCACCGTGTGTTGATGATGGAAGACTCCAGATGAACCGAGGTCAGAGTCACCGCGGCGTCTCCGTCCTACATCAGGAGACGCCAGCAGAGACTCAACCACAGGAAGAGACTCTCTATGTGTGTGTTGGTGTGTGTGCGACTTCCTGCGGTCTCATTACGTTCGCCCCGGTTCCCTCCAGCGAACATCACATGTAACCAAACCAGAGGACAAAATAAGAGCATTACTTTTTAAAGACATGTCCTGAAGAAGGGAGACGGTGATGCGCGCTGACAGCGGCTGCTAATTGGAGTAAATTAATTTACCTCGGGCGCCGATGTTCGCACAAAGCGCCGCTCGCCGCGTGAATAAGTGATGATCGGCAGCGCCCGTATAAGCCCCGACTTTTTGAATCATTTAACGCCGCAATCTGCTAATTAGCAGGGAGAAAAGCCAGCTTTCAGCCACAATTAAGATAGGCCTCTGTCAGTCAGGGGGGGGGAGGGAGCGCTTCATTTATTCATCCTCTGAGCAGATGCTGAGTGCAGTGGGGGTTTGGATGGAGGGATGGAGAGGGAGAGCTGAGGGATCTGAAGGGCTTGGATGGGGAGGGGGCGGGGGGGTTGGCGTGAGGTTGTAGAAGAAGAAGTTTTCCTCCTCACCCCCCCTCCACCTCCTCCACCTCCTCTCTTTCTTCTTCTTCTTGTTCTTTGAGCCTCAGAGGAGGGCGAGCAGCGTGGAGGGCCCGCCACCAACCAAAACAAAAGACCTGATATGTGAGGAGGAGGAGGAGGAGGAGGAGGGTGGGGGGGGTTAGAGGAAGGTGGTGTTAGCGCTTTAGCATCTAGAGGCTACACACACACACACACACACACACACTGGGAGGGTTCCTGTTTCACACGCAGAGTGTTAACCAGTTGTACAGCCCAAGGTCAAACACGACCCGCCGCAGGTTCCCCAGGTCATAACACTCCCCCACCCATCCTCCACCCTCCTCCCCCCCCACCCAGCAGCTCAGCCTGGCACGCAGTCAACTGAGCGTGCTCAGAGTGGATCTCCCTTTAAAGCAGCGGTTCATCAGTCTGCTTCTTATCAGCTTGTTTTTACTAATATCGGTTGTCGCAGGTTGTGTTTTTTTGGGGTTGTTTCTAAAGTTGCTTATTTGGGCTCCGGTCTCTCTCCTCTATACCGGTCTAGTTTGTCCTGTTGCAGGATCCATATACACAACCCGACCCCTCCTCTAAGTAGGTACGGAGTGAGCGAAATATGGCAAAAAGTACAAAAAAGACTTTGAAAAAGAGAGTGGACTTAAGTGCCAGTGTGTGTTCCGCACCGTCAGCTCTAGTATGTCGACGGTTTTTCGGCAGATTCCGCGTGTTGAATCGGCGGCGGAGCTCGTTGGTGAGAGAAATCACTCTGATTGGCTGTTCAGCTTAAACCAATCGGTGCAGGAGAAGAGAAACGGAAGTGAGGAAAGCAAGCCGACGAGTAAAGTCAAGAGGACAAACACAGAAGACTCTTCTCATTGTTCATCTTCATCTCATCTGATCATTCCAACACAGATATTTTCACAGTGACATGAACATCTGGAATGAAGCTAAGTGGTGAGTGAGAGTGATGTGTAAATCATCGCCAGACGCTGCTTTGTTTCATGTACGTATCATAACAACAGCTTGTATAGCCGCCGTCCTCGCTCGTCCTGTTTCTCTTTTCTGAATGATGAATACAGACTACCGCCGCATGCTGGTGTGGAGACTTATTTCCTCTCACGCAGGCGCAGAACGTACAGTACGTGCTAACTGGCCGTCGGCTGTCATCTTTACGGTGTGTTCAAATGCAACTTGTCGGCCGAGACGAAGGTGACGTGAGGCCCGCTGGTTCTCTGATGTCGGCTTGGTGTGTCTGGACCTTAAAGGTCTGGATATAAACCTTTCACTGTGATCTACTCAACACAAACAGAGACACTCACGTCTTTTAAATGTTCATACAGACGCTCACGGCTTCACTGGAAGTAAAACTTCCTGCAGTTATTTCCTTCCTCTCTCATTCACTTCAAGTTGAATCCTGTACGACCGACGAACTCAATGATTTTACCTGTAATATACGAGTATTTTTATATTGTGGTATTTCTACTTAGTAAAGTCATGATAAATAGACACTGAGTGTTTTTTTTTGCAAAGACTATTTACTCTAAATGAGGAAATCTCTCTGCAAAGCTTGCATCGATTGCATGACATCAATAATTAAATGATAATTTTTAAGATCAGAATAAAGTAAAGTTAGTTTGAAGCAGCGTGTTGACATCATGCTGCAGGACTCAGCTGATTTAGAGTCGACATTGAGATATCTAAAGAGAACATTTGAATATGAAGGGCCACGTGTAGAAGACAAGGAAGCAGTAAAGCTGCTGTAAATAAAACCTGTCTGTCTGGAACATGAATACAGTGGATCACAGGAGGGTTCAGGGATCTCCTCCCGACATCGCCTCGCTCTCATTACGACACGTCTTCGCTGCGACCCGGTCAATTTATTCACGCTCAGGCCCGGGGAGTCCTGCCCCGGACATCCGGCGCCGAGCATTATCGCTGCTTAGCACCTCCGACTTGGAAATGAGCGGCGGGCCGAAGGTAATGAATATGTTAAAACAGGAAGCCCCGAGGATTTATGTCCGACACAAAGCTGTGAATGTATGCAGGCTGATGTTTATGCACACAGGACACAACTACTGATTATTTATTAGAGGAGACGGGGGGGGGGATATTCAGAGAAAAACACTCAGAAAATCTCTGAGATTAAAGGTGCTAAATGTGAGATTGAGAACATTTTTATTGCCTCTGCACAGCTCTCAACATGACGACAGCTGAGCGGCTAGCAGCTAACATTGCTAACAGTACAACCAGTGGGCAATCTCCAGGTCTGAAAAGTGAAGCTAAAGCTAAAGTGAATTAAACCTGCATTCTTCCTAAAAAACAAGATGGCGACAACCAAAAACCAAGATGGTGACGGCCAAAAACCAAGATGGTGACGGGCAAAAAAACAACATGGAGGTGACCAAAAACCAAGATGGCGACGGCCAAAAACCAAGATGGCGACAACCAAAAACCAAGATGGTGACGGCCAAAAACCAAGATGGTGACGGGCAAAAAAACAACATGGAGGTGACCAAAAACCAAGATGGCGACGGCCAAAAACCAAGATGGCGACGGCCAAAAACCAAGATGGTGACGGGCAAAAAAACAACATGGAGGTGACCAAAAACCAAGATGGCGACGGCCAAAAACCAAGATGGTGACGGCCAAAAACCAAGATGGCGACGGCCAAACTGGCGAACTTTAGGCATCAAAACAGCAGACCACCAACCAATGGGTGACGTCACGGTGACTACGTCCTCTTCTTATATGAGTGTAAACGACAGCAACAGTGCTGACGGAGCTAACAGTGCTAACCTGGGGGGGGGGGGGGGGGGGGACCGGAGGGTGGGTGCTAGCTACGCTTCCGTCAGCTGTAACCGCCGTATTAGAGCAGTGCAGAGCGGCGGCCGTGAGCTACGTCAACACACACAGAGGGAGAGAGACTTCACTCTCTGAAATGCTTCATCAGTAAAGTAACTAAAGCTGTCAGACGGATGTAGTGGAGTATCAAGTCGAGTATTTCTCTCTGCAGTGAGAAGTAGAAAGTACCATGAAAAGACTCAGTAAAGTACCTGAGTGTGTATTTCAGTAGAGTACTGTAGTAGATGTACACCGTCGCAGTGTTCCTGAGGCTGTTCCTGACGTTCCTGGATGGTTCTCACTCGTCTTGGCAGCGCCGCCGCTGAGCCCCCCCCCCCCCCCTAAAATAAAAAAATAACCCTCCTCCTGCTTCCTTCAGAGGCTGAAGTCTTTCACTTTGATCTGAAAGTCTTTGCAGCCTCATTGACTGTAATGAGATCTGGAGAATCCGTGAGGACGGCGGGGATTTGACGCCGAGCCGAAAAACTCCGGCCGGGGAATCGACAGCGGGCACAAACAAAATCGAAAACGGAGAAAGAGGAGGAGGAAGATCTCAGATGGCTTGGCAAGCGGTTTGCCTTCACCCCTCCCTCCCCCTCCCCCATCCCAACGTTAATTTCCCCAACGTCTGAGATTCCAGGGTAGGTGGGGGGGAGGGTTGTGCGGGGGGGGCGTCGGGATGGGGGGGGCGGCGGTTGGCACCGAGGCTGCTGGATGTTTCTCTTTGCAGCGGCGTCCCCAGACGAGGAGGCGGCGTTTCTGTAATCTCACCAGCTGACTGCCGTCCAGTCCATTAATCAGTCAGTCAAGGTCTGAGAGGCCCTGAAGACCCCCCCACGCCCCGAGGAGGTCGGGGGGGGAGGAGATGTCCGCCGGCTCTGGGTCAAGGAGACGGTGCCGGTGTCACCGACACAGAAACACTTTATTGTTGTTGTTTGTTCCCACAATGCACCACAGAGCCTGTTAATCAGCTCCTCCACCAATCACAAGTCTGAACCTCACAGCCAATCAGGAGTCAGCGCGGCGTCACGCCAGTGAGTCAGAATTGTGTCCCGATTGGGCTGAATACTGAGTCTGACGTCCCACAATGCAACAGGAGAGGAGTGACGGGGGTCAAAGAAGAGAAGTAGGTCAGTCAATCTGAAAAAAACGTAAATTATATCTACATATTTATGTGTAGTAGGAAAATAAACATTATATTTAATGTCACATCAGGACACCTGAACACCTGAACACCTGGAACACCTGAACGCCACCTGCTGCTGCTAGAGCTGTCAATTGATTCGAATAGTTAAACACGATTAATCGTGAATTAATCGCACATTTATTATGCTGCTTTATAGCAACGGCCAAAAACCAAGATGGAGACTTGTTGGAGCATTTGAACGCACCGCGCTGTGTTCCTGCTGGAGCATTTGAACGCACCACACTGTGTTCCTGTTGGAGCATTTGAACGCACCCCACTGTGTTCCTGTTGGAGCATTTGAACGCACCGCGCTGTGTTCCTGCTGGAGCATTTGAACGCACCACACTGTGTTCCTGTTAGAGCATTTGAACGCACCACGCTGTGTTCCTGTTGGAGCATTTGAACGCACCACGCTGTGTTCCTGCTGGAGCATTTGAACGCACCACACTGTGTTCCTGTTGGAGCATTTGAACGCACCACACTGTGTTCCTGTTGGAGCATTTGAACGCACCACACTGTGTTCCTGTTAGAGCATTTGAACGCACCACGCTGTGTTCCTGTTGGAGCATTTGAACGCACCACGCTGTGTTCCTGCTGGAGCATTTGAACGCACCACACTGTGTTCCTGTTGGAGCATTTGAACGCACCACACTGTGTTCCTGTTGGAGCATTTGAACGCACCACACTGTGTTCCTGTTGGAGCATTTGAACGCACCACACTGTGTTCCTGTTAGAGCATTTGAACGCACCACGCTGTGTTCCTGTTGGAGCATTTGAACGCACCACGCTGTGTTCCTGCTGGAGCATTTGAACGCACCACACTGTGTTCCTGTTGGAGCATTTGAACGCACCACACTGTGTTCCTGTTGGAGCATTTGAACGCACCACGCTGTGTTCCTGCTGGAGCATTTGAACGCACCACACTGTGTTCCTGTTGGAGCATTTGAACGCACCACGCTGTGTTCCTGCTGGAGCATTTGAACGCACCACACTGTGTTCCTGTTGGAGCATTTGAACGCACCACGCTGTGTTCCTGCTGGAGCATTTGAACGCACCACATTGTGTTCCTGTTGGAGCATTTGAACGCACCACACTGTGTTCCTGTTGGAGCATTTGAACGCACCACACTGTGTTCCTGTTGGAGCATTTGAACGCACCACGCTGTGTTCCTGTTGGAGCATTTGAACGCACCACACTGTGTTCCTGTTGGAGCATTTGAACGCACCACGCTGCTCCTCCTGTCACACAGTGATCACCGTGTTCTCCTCCCTCCTGCCGTCACGCCACCGCCACTAAATAAAGTCTTCCTGTGTGTTTTGGATTTCACGCTGCAGTTTTTCATTTCTTCTTAACGAGCGTGTCAATAATAACGAGGTGGGAGGAGGGAGGGGGGTTAAATCCGACCCCGAGGTCTCTGGCTGAATTACTGTGATGGTGTTTTGGGGTCTTTGGGGGTCTGAAGCTGCTCAGGACTGAATCCCATCAGAAACCTCCGACCTCACGGCGTCCGCCTGACCTTCATCCTCTCTCTCTCTTTCTCTCTCTCTCTCTCTCTGTCCTCTGAAGCTCGATTTACCCCGACATGTTTCCAGCTCTCCTATTCAGAAGTCACCTGAACCTCACCTGAACCTCACCTGGTCACGTCTAGTGAGGGAAGTCGGGGTGGAAGGAGAACTGAAACATCTGAGTACTTCAGTGTTGTTCAAATTCACACTTCACCAGATCCATCCGTCCGTCCGTCCGTCCGTCCGTCCGTCCGTCCGTCCGTCCGTCCGTCCATCCATCCATCCCCCGATCATTGCCACTGCCCACTTACCAAACTAAATGAATGACTGTATACTAGAACTACTGGAACTTTTGTTTGTTAAATTTGTTTTTAGTTTGTTAATGTACCAGTAGCTGTTTTCTCTGAATGACCAGTTGCACTAGTCATGCCATAAAACATGGTTGCAAATAACCAAGATGGTGACGGCCAAAAACCAAGCCATTAATTGCAAACAGATACGTTCAGTTCACCAAAAACATGAGCACGTTCAATGAAAGCGCTCTTTTAACGCGTACATGCATAACACTGACTTCTTCCACCTCTGACCTCTGACCTCTGACCTCTGTGAGGTTTAAAAACGAGGTTCTTCCTCCACTGGATGAAAACGTTCCCACTGAACAGAATCCAGTTTAAGTCCCTCAGAAAGTCAGTAAATAAACAGTGTCTGTATTTCCTTGTGAATAAAGTTACTTGTTAATGATGTCACGACCCCTCAGATTCCTCCTGTGACCCCTCAGAGGGCCCCGGGCCCCGGGTTGAGCCCCAGCAGCTCTAAACCAGAGAAGATGGATTCAGGTGTGTTAAACCTCTGGATGACGCTCTGTGTGTGCGGTTTAATTAAAACAGTGTATGAGTAGGAGAGGTCATTAGCGCAGAACAGATGGGGCCCTGGTTGCCATGGAGACACTCCTCATTGTTTACAGCTCCTCTCTTTGTTTGGCTGCTCCTCTAAATGAGCCGCTGCTCCATTCGGCGTGGGACGCTGCAGAGTTCGCCGCCGCCGCTTTTGTTTCCTCTAAATGTTCATTCAGCACAACATCTGCAGCTCTTTATTCTGTTTGCAGGGGTTTATGTTAACTACCTGATGACGAGCGGCCGGCGGCGAGCCGGGGTCACGTCCCCCGCCGCGTCCCAACACTGTTGTGCCCCGCAGCCACGAGGACGGCGCAGCACCTCGGACGCCGCAGGTTAAAAAGTACGCGGCGCAAAAACACCTGAGGTGAAGATTTAGGAGGTCAGAGACCGAGTCAACCGGCCTGCTTCCTGTCTGCTGCTGCAGGAGGACGTGAGCGCTCCTCCTCCTCCTCTTCCTCCTCCTCCTCCTCCTCCTCCTCCTCCTCCTCCTCCTCCTCCTCCTCCTCCTCCTCCTCTTCCTCCTCCTCTTTCTCCTCCTCCTCCTACACGCTCCCCTCCGACATCCATCTTTAATGTAAAAACCTCCGACAGAACAATGGCTCTTCCCCCGGCGAGGGCCCCGCTCGCTAATAATTAGCCGGGGGTCATCATTTTTTGATAACGGCGAGCAGCGGAGAGACGGAGACAGACAGAGGGACACATTTCATTTGCATCATCTCGTGTTAATGCAGCGTCTCCTGCCGGCGCAGGTCAGGCCGGCGCAGGGATCGTTGGCGAGGTAATTAGCTCGAATCCCCGTCGCATCGTCTGAAATATTGAAGATCGGCGTGCCGAGCGGCAGGATGTAGAAACAGAGACGAGTTTTACTACAGCCGGACGGAGAGAGACGAGAGACAAGAGGAGAGACAGAGGCGAGAGAGGAGAGAGACAAGAGGAGAGAGGAGAGAGGAGAGAGACAAGAGGAGAGAGGAGAGAGGAGAGAGGAGAGAGGAGAGAGGAGAGAGGAGAGACAGAGAGGAGAGAGGAGAGGAGAGGAGGAGAGAGGAGAGACAGAGAGGAGAGAGGAGAGAGGAGAGAGGAGAGAGGAGAGACAAGAGGAGAGAGGAGAGAGGAGAGAGGAGAGAGGAGAGAGGAGAGAGGAGAGAGGAGAGACAGAGAGGAGAGAGGAGAGGAGAGGAGGAGAGGAGAGAGACAAGAGGAGAGACAGAGAGGAGAGAGGAGAGACAGAGAGGAGAGAGGAGAGGAGAGGAGAGAGGAGAGGAGAGGAGGAGAGGAGTAGAGAGGAGGAGGAAAGAGGAGCTGCTGTTGAGCAGAAACAGATGAAGCTTCGGGGCTTCACAGCTTCACCTCAATGAGAATCACAGTTTTCACTTTAAACTCAACAATGGAAACTTCTATATAAAACCACAGAAGAAGACAGAAGACGAGTACTCCGTTCTCAGAGCCTCCTAAAGACCACTGTCAGAGGACGGCTGGACCAGGACTTCTTCTTCTTCTTCTTCTTCTTCTTCTTTTTCTTCTTTTTCTTAGTTCTTCTTCTTCTTCTTCATCGTCGTCATATGAGTACCTTTGAAACAGGTGTACCAGTAGATGTGAATCTGTATCTCAGGTCTCTAATCAGGTTTTAAGTGTTCTTGAACAGCTTGTGTCTCTTTCCTGTTTTGACATAAAACCGGCTCCATAAAGACGTGAAGTTGACCTTTGACCCCATCATCATGACCTCTGGGATGACCCTGATCACCATCATCACCGAAGCTCTCATAGATCATAAACAGCTTGTTTATATTAAAATCAGATAATAACTCCCAGAAAGCTCTTCTATCAGATTAAACATGTCGGTATAGAAACTTGTGAGTATTAATTTATAGATGGACGGGAGGAGGGAGACGGGGGAGCCGTGCTGGAAAACAAATTATTTGGAGGCAGCGATTACGGCGCGGCGTTCCCCGGAGGGAAGCCCATGATATTAAAGTAATCTACGCGCTGAGGTGAACGCCGCGCTCCCGTCCGCCATGATGGACGTCTAAATTAGTCCAACAAGGAGAAGAAGAGCGTCTGCAACAGGAAGCTGTCAGCAGCTCGGAGCGCTACACTCTGTAACACCCACAGTTCATTATGAGCTTCTGTCAGCTGAAACATGTCACGCTGCAGCTGCTTGAAGAGGGGCATTATGGGTAATCACATCCTCAGATATGTTCCAGATACACTCAGGTTTCAGAGGTGAAGACGGAGGTGAAGACGGAGGTGAAGAAGGAGGTGAAGACGGAGGTGTAGAGGCGCGTCAACACCTCCTCTCTACCTGTGATAGTTCACTCATACTACAAGTAGTAAAAGTACTAATACTACAGTATAAAGTACTCTGTATACTCTGTACACACATAAAACTCTCTTTAAACTCGTACATACAACTTAGTAACCTTTGAAACACACAAACAGCTGTAAGATGAAGTTAAACACACACTCAGCCAGCTGTGTGCAGCTGTAAACACACACACTCCGTTTCCCAGAGGGCCGTGCTGCTGCTGCTGTGACAGGAACAGGAAGTGGAGGACGAGCTCGGGCTCCATCTGGACCCAAAGTCACCTGACACCTGAGTCTGACGCCATGGCAACCAACGAACTCGAACCCAGAGAGCCTGGCGCCATGGCAACCAACGAGCTGAAACCCAGAGAGCCCGGCGCCATGGCAACCAACAAGTTCGAACCCAGAGAGCCCGGTGCCATGGCAACCAACGAGTTTAAACCGAGAGAGAGCCTGGTGCCATGGCAACCAACGAGCTTGAACCCAGAGAGCCCGGCACCATGGCAACCAAAGAGTTCAAACCCAGAGAGCCTGGCGCCATGGCAACCAACGAGCTTGAACCCAGAGAGCCCGGTACCAAGGCAACCAACGAGCTCAAACTACAGAGCCCGGTACCATGGCAACCAACGGGTTAACACCCAGCGAGCCCGGCTCCATGGCAAACAACGAGTTTATACCCAGAGAGCCTGGCTCCATAGCAACCAATGAGCTCGAACCCAGAGAGCTTCGCTTCATGGCAACCAACGAGCTCGAACCCAGAGAGCCTGGCTCCATGGCAACCAACGAGCTCGAACCCAGAGAGCCCGGCGCCATGGCAACA
Organism: Sebastes fasciatus; assembly: GCF_043250625.1. NCBI lineage: Eukaryota > Metazoa > Chordata > Actinopteri > Perciformes > Sebastidae > Sebastes > Sebastes fasciatus. The sequence goes on from NC_133804.1 coordinate 33,888,678, forward strand.
GACGAGTTTAAACCCAGAGAGCCCGGCTCCATGGCAACCAATGAGCTTGAACCCAGAGAGCCCGGTTCCATGGCAACCAATGGGTTTAAACCCAGAGAGCCCGGTGCCATGGCAACCAACGAGTTTAAACCTAGAGAGCCCGGTACCATGGCAACCAACGAGTTAAAACCCAGAGAGCCCGGCTCCATGGCAACCAACGAGTTTAAACCCAGAGAGCCTGGCTCTATAGCAACCAACGAGCTCGAACCCAGAGAGCCTGGTACCATGGCAGCAAACGAGCTCGAGCCCAGAGAGCCCGGCGCCATGGCAACCAACAAGTTTAAACCCAGAGAGCCCGGCACCATGGCAACCAATGAGCTTGAACCCAGAGAGCCCGGCGCCATGGCAACCAACTAGCTTGAACCCAGAGAGCCCGGCGCCATGGCAACTAACGAGCTTGAAAAATCACATCTTAAGTAGAAGTCTGATTTCTGAGATGTTCTCATTGATTGTATAACAGAAGTGAACGTAGCCACTGTGATGTCACCATGATCTCACCGTGATTTCACTGTGATGTCACCATGATCTCACCGTGATTTCACCGTGATGTCACTCATTGGTTTGTCGACTGACGTTTTTACACCTCGAGTTCGGCATTTTGGCCGTTGCCATCTTGGTTTTTGGAGCCAGAAGGGACCATATTTGGACGAGTGGATCTGGGGCCAGGTAACATAGAAGGTTTATTGCCAAAAGGTGAAAGTCAGCGCCCAGCAGCAGAGCTATGCTTCCGCCATTTTGGACTGAAATTGACTACCGGACGCCAGTAAAACGTCCTCCTACAAAGAGACGTATAAAAGTAAAAATAAATTATTTCTATTCTATTGTCATATTCTACCAAAATGTCCTGTGTTGAACAATAAAATATTATAAATATAATAAACGTATTCAGTCCAAAATGGCGGCAGCGGCTGTTGTCAAAAACACAGTTTCGTCTCTTTGTTTCTAGACTCTT
>NC_133804.1:33894668-33969668 GCF_043250625.1 Sebastes fasciatus
ACGGCCGCCACGCTGCAGAGGCGAGCCCGCTAACGGTTGCAGCCTCCTCCTCCCAGACCTCCTCCTCTCTCATTTTCATCTCTCCTTCCTCTCCTCTTTATTTCCCTCTGGCTGCGTCTGCTCTCTTTACAAAGCCCCGGAGCATTATCAGAGCATTACAGCGCGCAGCATGTGTTTGATTAAAAAAGTGTAAAGTTACAAATTAGTTAATAAAATCATTTAGGCCGATCGCTGCAAATGGTGATAAATGTCTTCCATATGTTCCCAATAAAAACAGCAAAGTGCCATGTGCCCGTCCCCTCTGTCTTCGCCATAAACAAATAAATTAAAACAATTACCGCGCCGAGCGCCTTCCGTCTTTAATGAGAGCGCGGCCGCGTGAAATATGTGACAGCTCTCGTTTTGCCCAGAACGGCGGCTGTCTCTATCGAGAGGCCGCCGGCCATCTTTCACATAAATCGCTCCTCCGCTCACACTTTGGGCTGTTTGTCTCCTCCATCACCGGAGATCAGGTGCTGCCGCCGCTGGTCACCTGCTGCGGGGGGCGGGCCGGTCCTCAACACGTGGTCAGGGGGTCCAGAGGGGGTCCAGAGGAGGTCCAGAGGGGCCACAGCTGTACTTAAACTTAAACATTAGATGTGTTCACTGCTGTTTAAAGCCTGATAGAACCGCTCTATTATCCGCAGATCCACTGAGGAAGACCATGTGATACGGTTGAAAGTCCTGGAAAAAGCTGGTGAGTGGCTCTTTAGTCAGGAACCATTTGAGCTAACTTTTAATGTTCGCGTTGTCTCTGTTTTCTGGAGGAGGAAATGACCCTGATGATGTCATCGTGATGTCAGACATGGCTGTTGACCAGGCACGGTCTGAAAGACACTATATCCAGGTGCATTATGGGTAATTAAAGCTTTAAAGTCAGAATATCTCCAATAAATATAATTTGTTTTATTATTATTATTATTATTATTATTAATACTAATACAATATACATATAAGTGTGTAAATAAATAGATAAATAAATAAATGAATAAATAAATAGATTGATAAATAGATAAATAGATTAATAAATAAATGATTTAACTGAACATTTGGTAACCGTTTTAGTCCTAAAACCTAAAAAATCAACTTGTTTAAAATATTTCTATAGATGAGTGAAACAAAAAAACATCACTGAACCAGAATTAAAAAAATATCTAATTGGATTTTAGACAGAAAACGACTCGATTAGAGGCCAGAATGACGTAATAACATCAATTAAAGGGGCAGTCCAACTATTTAATATCACAAATCATCATGTTTCTAGAATCCATCACCAAACTATAAATACTCATTTCTGTGTTGAACATCTTCTCTCAGCTTTAGTTGTTTTTTTTAATATCTCCCTGTTGTGGTTTTATAATCTCACCTGCAGAAGTTATTGATTTCATCTGTCTGTGTTTTTAATCTCTGGGTTTAATTTAAAGTGTGTTTTTACTAATTAACTCCATAAAACAAGTCAGTGAGTCACGTTTTATTTCTATTTTATTTTATTTTTAAGAGGCTTCATGTTCTTGTTGTCTTCAGTCTCGTGTTCCTCCCGACAGTCACAGAAACACAGTTTCTAATAATTCTGTTATAAAATAATACAAATAAATATAATAAAATAAGTTCAAGTAATACAAAATATTTAATTTTATTTAATTCTGAGTTCAGAGTTTGTCACACAGATATTTACAGATTTTATTTTTTATTTTTTTTATATTTTATTTAAAACAAAATTGTTTTCATGTATGCAATTTACAGTTCATACTGACAAAATGTAAAAACAAACTTTTAAGTAATAAGCTTAGAAAGTAACAAAGAGACAAAACTAGATGTACACAAAAGAAACATTAGAAATTAAAATAAATAGAAAAAAATATTTTTATATTTTAAATAAAAGTATTTAATATTTGTCCTGATTCGTGCCGTCGGATATAATCTGAATATTCTACATTATATCATGCAGTCATATTGATTGTGTATCTTCTTGTCGGCTACGTGTAGAGGAGGAGATTATTACGACCTCGTTATATTACAGTTATTAAACTCTCTACAGGAGCTGCCGTCAGATAAAAACCAGCTGGATTTAAACTTTAAGACACCGTCGTTCTGATCTGAGAGCAGATCTCTCACATCTGGAATCACACGTTTTTATTTTTTTTATATCCGACACATCTGGACTCTTTAAACGTTTCAGTCGGCTCGTCCAGATCTGAATCTGAAGCTGGTTTTATTGGTCAGAACAGAAACAAGCAGCTTTATTTTACAACCTCACAGTTTCATCTTCTACACTCACTGAACGACCGTCCGACGCCGAAGCGTTGAGCTCTCTTAAACCCGTCCATCAGTGAGCTGATGTTCAGGCCTTAATAATAATAATCTGATTTAGTTTCATTTCTGTGTGACAGAAGTTGAAATAAAGACGACACATGAACACGAGTCTGTGATTTCACCTCTGAAGGACTGTGAGGGGGGGGGGGATGGGTCTTTATGAGGATTTGGGACAAAGCCACCGTTTTAATGGGACTCAGGTAATGGTCCTTACACTGACCGAGGAGGAGGAGGGTGGGGGGGGGGACCGGGTCCAGGTTTGTGTCCACTGACCTTCACAGCGTTGAGGACTGAGAGGAGCCGGTCATCTGGACTCAGCACATCAAAACATATAAAACAGCGAAGAAGCAGATGAGAGCAAATGAGCCTTTTAATTGAGGCGTTTATTAAAGGAGCAGAAGAAGAAGAGATGGGAGGGCGTGGGGGGTCAAGTTCACGAGGACGACCAGATCTCAGCGACGACGTGGTTTAAAGAGTCTCACATTTATGTTTTATTATTTATTCACATCTTTATATCATATTAAATATTATAAACATTAGGTGTGATTCTGTTCAACTGAAGCTGGTTTATTAACCCACAGAGACCCAAACTAATGAACGATACATGAACCTCATGTTAGTCATAATCTAACTCCGGAGGCCTGGACTACGAAGCACGATTTGGCGTTAGCGAGGTAACTTCAGGGCCCCGTTCATGTGAACGCGCTCACAGCCAGACTGAGAAACCCTGGGTTGATTTACCGAGTTGATAACCAGCGTCGTAGGACCTTTCAGCGTGATCTCGGTTGTTAGGGTTAGTTAAGCCAGATAAGGAGAAGATACCCTCGGTATGTTGAACTCGCTTCGTAGTACAGGTCTCTGGTGTCTTCAGCCTTTTCGTAATAAACATCTACTATTTAAAATAAAATAAAACCTTCATTTTTAACCTTCACAAAGTTTGGAAACATTATTATAGGACATGTACTTGTAGATTTCTGCAGGTTTAAACATTAAGAGTTAAAGAATTTGTCGTCACATCAACATGAAGATCTGAAGTTCAGTTTTTGTCTCAAACACATTGAATGACGGATGTCGACGGTTTATCTGTTTCAGCATCGAAGCTGTGAAGAATTAAAGAAATAAAGAGCTTTAACTTCCTAAAACACCTCCACATTATTTATATCTAACTGTGTGTTCAGACTCAACCTGAGAGGAACTTTAGAGGCAAACAGTCAGTGGAAAGATGCAAAATGATGCAAAGACTTGAGTTGAAAATCTTCGTCTTTCTGAATCTGCTTCATGAGCGTACAGACAGGAAACAGGAAGAGGAAGACTGGAGGTCAAAGGTCAGTCAGAGTCTGTACAGTCGGTTCATCGGCTCTTTAGGGAGAATAAACACAAACGGTCCAGCAGCTAAAAACCTTGTTGCATTTATAAAACATTTCTAAAGACCTCAAGAACCTTTTCCAGGATCTGCGGAACATTTTCAAGGACCTCTTGAATAGTTTCAAGGACCCACACCTTTCCATTTGTAATGTCTAACATAGTAATACGTAATACATACACATAGTTCAGCCCAGTCGCACAGCAGTTGGTGAAATAGTCACAAAAATTGAATGTATTGATTCGTGTACATAGACACAAATTTCAGTTTTTTTTCACGTGATGGTCAGCAAAAAATCTATTCATATCTAATCTACGTAACTGTGAACCAGGAAGTATAAAGAGCAGTGAACGGCGTGTAGGGAGGAGGTCGGGGTGGATGGGTGGGTCTAAAAAACAACCAGACTTTCACCAGGGGACCCATATTGGTGCCCCGTGTGAGGCCAGAATTCAACGTTGATTTATTTATAACGTCTGTACTTAAGTTACAGCACTTCCGGAGTTATTTTAACCCAAACCACCATCTTTTACTAAACCTAACTAAGTAGTTTTATTTTGAAATGACTGGAGCGGGAATTGACTCGTGCGTCACGTGTTGCTGGACATTCGTAGGAAAACGCAACGTTGTTGGAAGTCGTGCTGAGCGTCACAGAAAAAAAAGGAAATTTGTCTCAATGTACACGAATCCAATTAAATTCCGTGCTGTGAGACTAAGTTGTTTGGCATCATCTGCACCTCTTTATTTATTTATTTATTTGACTGTGTGTGTATTTTATTGTACATTTTACTGCATGTATACATAATATAAAGTATTGTATGAGACACTTTAACTGGTGACCAGGAGTCATTTTCATTGGTTGCTCTTTACTTCAACTATCCTTTATACCTAAAACAGCTTTCAGTCCCATCATGATCAGATCATCATGTTCACTTAGACATATATTCAACAACCTTTTTTTATCTTTCCTAGAATTCTTAAAGAAATTGGGAGACGTGTTTTTGAGTTAATAATTTACTCAGATCGATTATTTCTTGATTTCAAGACTTGTTTATCTTAAATCTACTTGTTCTTGTTTTTGATTGTATTTGTCTTAAGTTTATGAACTCAGTATTCTGACGTGATGTTATCTTATTAATATGTTCATCATTATTTTCATGTTATGTTGGTGTGGTTTGTGATGGGATGGAGGGAGAGCCTTTATGTTTATGTCCTTGTTGGTTGTTTTGTTGTTGAATTTATGCTTTTGTTTAATTTCACTGTGCAATATAATTTCTCCACTTATGCAATTATGTCTGTTTATTGTCAATACTGTATATATTGTTCCTATTTTTATATTTCCTTCTATTTAAATTGTTCATATTTTATATGTGTGTCTACTTTTGTTTTGCTTTTTTACTGTGTTGTATCTATCTGTCTTTTTGTTTTTACCGATGCTTCTTGTTTCTGCACTATATCCTTTTTGCTGCTGCACACTGCACATCTCCCCACTGTGGGACTAATAAAGGAATATCTTATCTTATCTTAATTTATTATCATTATTGTTATCTATGTGTTTGTTAACTTCCATGTTTTGTGCCCGAGGAACCCCGGTTGAAAACGAGATGGTGCATCTCAGGAGGTTTATCCTCTAATACATTTTGAAATGAAAATAAAGTTTCATCTTAAAAATCTGAATATTTTCAGAACATCCAGCAGAGTTTTTATAGTTGTCGTCCTCCTGACGTCCTCAGTGATCGGAGAGTATTTCTATAAAATATGTGACTGAACAGAGGAGACATCGTGAGAACAGCGAGGAGACGTTTAGAGGAACATTTAATAGAAACGTTCCCCTCAAATCCTCCAACACTGCCAGGGTTTAGACGACGAGAGAGATGCTGAATCTGGTTTCTGTACGTCGTTTGTCAACAGGAAGTCTCACTGAACACACACACACGCACGCACACGCACACGCACACGCACACGCACACGCACACGCACACACACACACTGTTCAGTTGATCAGCTTGTGATGAAGGATCACACACCTCCACAAGGTTCGTCCCTGTGAGCTGCTTCAAGGAGCTCAGAGTGTGTGCGTGTGTGTGTGTGTGTGTGTGTGTGTGTGCACTGGGAGCACTGGGAGCATTGGGAGACGGGGGGAAAGTGAAAGAGAGAAAACTGCCTCTTGTCTTTTCCAGTTTGGGGCGTCCAGATGGGAAGTCATTTTTTATTCGTCTTGAGGCGGCTCTTCACATCTGTCGGCCCAGATGCCTAATGAATACGGGAGCAGGCCGTGCTGTCGCCTCATTAATACTGCACTCGCGCGGGGAGCCCGGCCCGGGCCCGGCTGCGTCGTACCGCTACCGCTGCCGCCCACCGCGTCTCAGGCGCGGCGCCGGAGCAGAACGCGGCGCTGCGGCGGTGTTCCTCTGGGCCCGGCGCCGGCAGCTGGCGCCCCGCAGGAACAAAGCTGCCGCACTCTGTCGGCCTAATGCCTCCCCTTGTTGTCACTTAAGGTCTTTATTGGTATTAATTGATACGATCGGAGCAACTTCGCCTCCCCGTCTCCCAAAACACCATCACAGCCCCCCCAACCCACCACCACTACCACCACCTCCTCCTCTCACCGGGGCCTCAAACAGGTGGAGCGAGGCTCCGCCCCCTCATGAGAGTGGACATCAACACAGAGATCACACATTTAAAAACAGGTGAATCATCTTTAACTCATTCATCATGTTTCTATCAGCCGACCTTTAATCAGCTGAAGGTCATTCACTCCTTCACACAGTTCATATGTTTAATATGTTTAATATGTAATAATGTTAATATGTAATAATGTGAAGTAATAAAGAGACACAGCTGATGTGATTCTGACCTTCAGAGCTCACTGATCCTTTAACATCACTTCCTGTCTAACATTTATTTTATAAAATAAAAGTACAATAACAGTATATAAATACAAAAACTGCTCATGTTAGAGGCACATTTATATAGGATTTTTTTTTAAAATAAAATAAACAATAAATAATATCTAATTCATTTATATAAAGAAAAATTATTATACAAATTCAGAATAAATTCTCATCGGTCCATAAGAAGTTTATCAAAAACATAATTAGTTTAAAGGTCCCATATCATGCTCATTTTCAGGATCATACTTGTATTTTGTGTTTCTACTAGAACATGTTTACATGCTGTAATGTTAAAATAAATCTTCATTTTCCTCATACTGTCGGCCTGAATATACCCTCTGTCTGAAACACTCTGTTTTAGTACATTTCGACGGAATTGCAACAGAATTGCGTTGCTTGGCAACAGCTTGGGTCCATGTGTACTTCCTGTCAGCTGATGACATTCACATCCACTGCAACAGGATATAAACTGGGACACATTTAGAATGTTTACGTTTAAAACTGTGTAAAGGGTCTAAATATTGTATATTCGTGACATCACGAATGGGCAGAAATCCTGACGGCTTGTTTCAAATGCAGAGTTTCTGAATACGGGCTGTGTGTATTTCCCTGTGGATTTAGCGTTTCGATACCTACACAGTATTTATATAGGACTTAAGCCTGCTTTATAATAAAAAAAACGTGAAAATCTCACTTTTTTATAATATGGGACCTTTAATTATTTAACAGCTTCATAACTGTAAAACATGTAAAATATCATCTGTTAAGAGTGTTCTCAAATCTGTTTCTGCTTTTTTACGAGTTGTTGTGTTTTCTTCTGTGTTGACGTGTTTCTTTGAGTTCAGTTTTCTCATCAGTAATTGTATTTTCTAAAATGTTGCGTTTTCTAAGTTGTTGATTTTGTTGAAATGTTGATTTTTACCAAAGTGTTTTATTTTTCTAAACTATCAGTCTTTTCTAAAATGTATTTGTGTTTGTTAAAGTCACATAGTTAAAATGTTTTTGAAGTTGCGTTTTCAAAATGTTGCCTGTATTTTCTCTCTTCTGTCCACAGGACGTCCATTTAAAAATGAATTTAATGTTTCTTATACAAGCAAAGCAATTTGTTCCAGAACATCTCGAGCAGAGACACAGAACCAAACAGCACCAAACAGATTACATTTGTTAAATGCACAACAGATGAGGCAGAAAGATGTGGTTGTGTTCTCTAACAATTAATTGTGTGTTTTTTTTTAATGTTGTTGTGTTTGGCTCCTCAGGGCCTCCGTACATGACAACCACAACCAGCTACTGAGGTTTAATATCTGCAGTAAAGCTTGAAATCTCCAGATATTTAAATGAAAACAACATTCAGACAGGAGCAGGAGAACCGTGGCGTTCATTAGTCACATGGTGAGGCTCGAGACTGAGCTGCTTCCTGCTTTTTATACTGCAAGCTCTCTGATTGGTCGCCCTCTCACAGGTGATCTCAATCAGCTCGTCACAACCGGCAGGTGAAGCTCACTGACGTCAACGTTACAACATTTAAATATCCCTGACTTTAATTAACACCCAGTGGAACGTGTCATCATCAAATATAATTTTATTTCACAATAAAACGAGTGAAAAAGATCCAATTTACAGTGAATGTATTAATTTAAACTCCTCATTATTTACATTAATAAATGGAGATTTCATGGATTTAACAAAATGTGTCGAAGATAATTTTCACTCCGACACGTCAGTCTGACGAAAAAGATTTTAATTAACAACGATTAGAAATAAACTGAATTCAGTGAGTCTTGATGAAGAGGAAACTGATGAAGAATCAGACGCAGTAAAAACATGTTAAACTCATCTGATCACATCAAACGTCAAACTTAATTAAAGTTCTTTGTTCTCTTCACTCCGTCACGCAGGTTTTCACATCTCACATTGTGCTTTGACAGATGAAATCAACTTGTTTTATCAAATAGTTTTAGAAAAGAACATTTCTGAACCTGGAAGTTACGTTCTCATATATAAAATATATATAATACAAAAGTCAGAGGAGAAATCACCGTTGACTTTTTCAATATTAATCAAAGTTTTAAAGAGGAAAATTTATGAGATATGTCTGTAAACATTTTGCAGATTTGTTGTTAAAAATGAAGAGAGCTTCATTTATAAATTACATTTCTAACACAAGGTGCTTTACATCTGCAAAAAAAATAAAAATTAAAAACCTGAATAAAATCAATTAAGATAGAATCAAATTAAACAGAATACAAATACACAAAAATACAAATAAAACATGATTTTCAGGAGAAAAAGTTCTCTTTTAAGTATTCAAAAGAAACATTTCTTTCCAGAAACATTAATATAATAGAGACACTCACCTCCAACTCCATTCTGGTGTCTCGAGTAGCTGATCATAAAATGAAAATACTGATTAGTTTTAGTCATTTTTATCCTTCATAGTTTTAGTCGACGACGACTCAAAACGTTTTAGTCCAGATTTAGTCGCCGTAAAGTCGTTAGATTTTAGTGAACTTTAAGCCATTAGTTTAAGTCAAAAATGTTTTCTCTTAATTTTATTAAATCTACTATTTTTTTATTAATTAAAATTGTCCCTTTTTAGTCATCAGATTAATACTGAATATTTCATAGTCCAGCCCAAACTAAATCATTTTAATCAAACGTATAAGACTTTATCTCATCATTATGTGATGAAGAACAGGTTGAATGATTCAGAACGAGTCGTCCTGACTGACGGAGCTCATTAGTGATGTCAGTTCAGTTCGTTATGAGAGCCAATCAGCATCGACCAACATGTTAAAATATGTGTTAATCAACCGCCTGAACCCGACCCGCCAACTTTATGCATTATAGTAGCACAATAGTCACGACGGAGACGGACAGATCGGCGCGGAATCTGTCTTTATTTTGGATCGAATACAGTTAGTTTAAAAGTTTCTAGAGAGTTTCCAGATGTGGCGAGTCGCGTCGGACGACTATCGTCATAGTTGTTGTTAATGAAGCTTGGCCCGGATGTCCGTCATATATCCGCTGGCTGCACCGTGGCCCCAAAATATAACCCGTCGCCATCCAGAGGGTCTGTCATCGGACCAATAGTTGATGGGTTCAGAGGTCGGCTGCTGTGTGTGTGTTAGAGTAGAGACAGTAGAGTCTGACTATAATGCTCTCTGACAGACCGATACTCAGAGACTAAGAGTGTTAGCGTTAACAGCAGGAAGCAGCGTTCATTAACCTGCTCTCAGCCTCACGGACACATGACAACGACTCACATGACTGACGCGTGTTCGTCGTCGAGGCGACATCATGTGGATACAAACTGTCCTGGAGTCAGATTAGATGAATAATAGAAACCTGCAGAGATCTGTTATCATCCCTCAGGAAGCTGCTATTCATTTTTATTATGATGTGATCTGCAGGAAAACATCAGAGAGACACATTCAAGTTAAAGTGTCTTTAAATATACAGTCAGATCAATAATATATACCCACTTTTTGTATATCTATCATCCAGACTGACTGACGTTACCGTCCTCCATCAGGGCTAAATATAATAGTCAGATCAATAATATATACTCACTCTTTATTATATTATTATAATTGTTTTAATTTAAATTACACTCACCATCAACATCATCAACACAATTATCACAATAATAATAACATGACACAACACAACACAACACAACATAAAATAACACAACATAACACAACACAACACAACACAACATAAAATAACACAACATAACACAACACAACACAACACATCACATCACATCACAACACAACACAACACAACACAACACAACACAACACAACATAAAATAACACAACACATCACATCACATCACAACACAAAACAACACAACATAACATAACATAAAACATAAAATAACATAACATATAACATAACATAACATAAAATAACATAACATAACATATAACATAAAATAACATAACATATAACATAAAATAACATAACACAACATAACATAAAATAACATAACATAACATAACATATAACAACATAACATATAACATAAAATAACATAACACAACATAACATAACATAACATATGACATAACATAACATAACATAAAATAACATAACATAACATATAACATAACAACATAACAGATAACATAACATAAATTATCACAACATAACACAACATATAACATAACGTAACATAACATAACATATAACACAACATAACATAACATATAATATAAAATAACATAACATAAAACATAACACATAACACAACACAACATATAAAATAACATATAATATAACATAACATAACATGACACAAGATAACATATAACATAACACAACATACCAGAAAACATAACATAACATATAACATAACACAACATACCAGAAAACATAACATAACATATAACATAAAACATAACACAACATAACATAACATAACATGACACAACTTAACATATAACATAACATAACATAACATAACATAACATAACATGACATGACATTACATACCGTAACATGACATATAACATTTAACATATAACATGACACAACACAACATATAACATATAACATATAACATATAACATATAACATATAACATATAACATATAACGCAACACAACACAACACAACACAACATATAACACAACACAACACAACACAACACAACACAACACAACACAACATATAACATATAACACAACACAACACAACATAACATAACATGACATATAACATAATATAAATATAAGTATAATATAAATACAACACAACACAACAAATAACATATGACATATGACATATGGCATATAACATATAACACAACACAGCATTTAAAATAACATAACATATAACGTAACATAACACAACACAACATATAGCATAACATGACATATAACATATAACACACAACACACACTGTATGTGAAAATAAGAGTGAAGGTCTGAAACTCTGATGTGTTTTAAAGTCTCCAGGTGTTTTCCTCGTCGTCCTGTATTAATATTCAGGGTGGGGGGGTGCTGGGTGATGGGTATGGGCGTGTGGAGGGGTGATGGGCGTGGGTGGGGGGGGGTGCTGGGTGTGGATGGCGGTCGGGTCGGGGCCGACGTGGGAGCTGAAGGGCAGCTCTGTGGCAGCTGCTCGGCGGTGCTGTTCTCCGGGTGTCGGTGTGTTGGAGGAAAAGGTCACCTTATCTAAAGGCAGACCTGGCGCTCTCCGACAGGTGGCTCAGCCTGCTGCTCCAGATGTTTGTTTGTCCTCTTTAGCTTCCCGTAGATGTAGTCGGTGTCGACACGCCGTGACCTCAGCAGGAGGCGGAGGTCTGATCTTCAGCTCCTAACACATGTTCCTCCGCCACTCTGAAACACCCTCATTCAACTTTTCTACTAAATGTTTCTGCACTTTTTATTCAAAGAGTTTTACTAATGATCTGAACGGGATGTGTGAATAAACAGGGGGTGGACAAAATAACAGAAACACCTGTACAATATGATGACATCCACTGTCACGGCTCTGTGATTAACGTGATGTTTAGAATGGTAGCTTTGTTGAACGTGAACCAGAGTTTCTGCTGCTGTTGTATTAAATCGTATTATATTGTCAAGTGTTACATTTATGTCATATCTATCAATAGGAAATTAAATTTAAAAATGATAAAAAAATACTTTTAAAATTCATTTTTTAAAGTTATGTTTAAACAGTTAATTTGTATACTGATGAATAAACCTAAATGTAAATGTATCCCACATCCCAGATGTTGCATCAGGCAGATGGGACTTTCAGATATTTCATGTGTAAATATGTAATGCAAATTTCACATATGATGAGTTCATATAAAGGAAAATGTGTTTTTTCATTTAACATATTTAAAAACAAACAAAAAACATATTATCGCTAAATGTTTGTTTTTTTACATTTCTATAATATATTATTTCATATATAACAACATGAATTTCATGGGTGCTTTTTTTGGAAGACTTCCTGTTCCTAGTTTTATTTGTATATGTTATATTTTTATTATTATTAATATATATATATACATGTATATATATATTATATCATAAATGTATAAATAATATAATATTTTTATTTTTACTATATTTTTTTTACTTTATACTTTACTTTTTACAAACTGGCTGAAGGTCTTTAAATAAAAGTAAACACTAACTAAACTATAACTATCACACTAAGGAACTCTCTCTTAATTATCATCATAATATTATTATTTATCAAACATTTGATCACAAAATTTGACTTTATATGTAGATATTTCATGTGTGAAATGTAATAATACATGAATTCACACATAATTCACATTAGTGGTTGTGGTGTATTATATGATAAAGTGTTTTTAACATGTGATGAATTCACATAAACAACATACACAACGTATTTTCAGTTACTTTTATGTTAAAAACCCCAATTTCTCAAATAGCATCAGATGTGAAACACATGCTATAAAGTGATGACAGACGTAATAATAATAATAATAATAATAATAATAATAATAATAATAATAATGAGGTGATGTGTTATAATACTGTAGATGATGTTATGGTGTAAATAAATGTTGTGTGATGAACCGATCCGAGTCCATCGACCCCCCGACCCCCCCGACCCCCCGTCAGCTCGTGTTTCATCAATAAATGATCGGTATAAAATAAATAAGTCATCTTGACATGTATGACAGATGAATAATGAAAACATTGTTTTTCTTTACGTTCCTTTGTCTCTGAACTCCACCTGCAGGCTTTTCAAATTAAAACTACACATCACTCTCTGTCTCTGTCTCTCTCCCCCTCTTTCTCTCTCTCCCTCTCCCTCTGTCTCTCTCTGTTATAACATGATCTCTGCCTCGCTCGCTCTTATTATTTGTCTGCGTAGCTTCAGGGGGAATCAGAGGTTCACACAAACAAACACAAATACATGTAAATCTGTGAATCACAGGCTGGAAAATAACTCTGAATTAGGATAAGAATCAGATTCAAACTCCTCCGACGTTAGACTGGAAATAACACCACGGAAAATACCTAATTATTATTATTATTATTATTATTAAGAAGAACATTATTAAGATTTGTGCAAAGTGGGGACATTTGTGCAAAGTGGGGACATTTGTGCACACACACACACACACACACACACACACACACACACACACACACACACACACACACACACACACTGAGGACAAGCCTGATGCTGCAGGACACATGAAGACATGTTGTTTGGTCCCCAGTCCTTCAGAGGGCTGTTTGGGGGTCCAGACCTGGTCCCAGTTGAGGGTCCAGTTAGAGGGTCAGAGTTTTTACTGGTCGTCCTCCAGAGAACGACTTCCTGTTGACTTCCTGTTGACTTTCTGTCACATGTCACATAAACTGTCCTCTGCTGTGTTGACTTCCTGTTGACATCCTGTAGACTTCCTGTCACATGTGTCCCCGTCCTCCTGACGTTCACCTCCTCCCGTCTCTCAGTGAATATTTAACCCCGCGTTCTCGCCTGCGACCGACTTGTTAAAGAGGTGTCGCCCCTCCACGCCGGCGGCGTTGCTTTGATAACACTCCGGGTCCCTGCTAGACACAGCGGAGGGGCTAATTAACCCCCCTGATTACTCCAACTAACCCCGACACATTAGAGCTCATCAGAGCAGAGTGACGAGGGTTTCCTCCCGAGCCTGAACTCAACGCCGACGTGTCAGAGAGTCCCCGCAGGCCGCAGAGACAGCAGGAAGTGATGTCAGAGCTGATCTCAGGTTTACACCTGCACCGAGCTGCATCCTGATCAGACTGAAGATGACGGAGTAAAGACACGCCCACAAGCCTCTGAGGAGCCAATCAGAGGAGAGCAGGTCAGACAGGTGTGAATATAATCTGAATAATTAATGACAGCTCTTTATTATATTTATTATTTATTATTTATTATTTATTTATTGTTATCTGCAGTAGACACAAAGAACCGATGAGTAAATAAAACAGCAAAGAATTTAACCATTAAGAAAAGTGTTACAAATACCTAAAAAATAAATAAAAATGTCTCAAAGGTCGGGGACATTTTTTAATATTTCACTGGTTGTTTGTCCCTTTACTGATTCCAGCTTTACTGTCAGTGAAGAAGAGGAGAGAAGACGATAGAAAGCTCAGGAGATTAGTCTCAAAGACGCCCGCCCCCGTCCCCCTCCTGGTCTCGTCGTCTCAGGGTGACACAGCCGCTGTAGGTGGGAAACAACACGAAGAGAAATAATAAGAATCCAATTAACAGATAAAGAAGAATCCCTTAATGAGATTATAGTGAGTCTGATAAGTGTTGTAAACTCGGGGGATGATCAGACGTCCTGTTGTCTCACAGCCGAGAGGACATGAAGACGCTCGTGTTTTCATAATCCTGTTAAGGTTTTATAAGTGAGAAGGTGAACTTTAATCTGCTATATAACTGTTATTCATTTAATCCGTTTAATCCTCTCACATAGAAACTCATATAAGATAAACTGGTGTTATGACGGTCTACTGTTGTATCTTCCTCTTTATAGATTATAAACGGTGTCCCACAGGGATCAATCCTTGGACCACATTAGTTCTGTTTCTATGGTTGTACGTGCTGCCACTTTATTACAAAATCAATTAACAGCTTTTAAAACTAGACGACTGCTTGTCGAACATTTAAAATCCATATTACTCCTCTGAGATATGGTTCCTTCAGGTTCAGCTTGTTAGATAAATGTTATTGACTTTGAGTAACCTTAATTCAGTTATTGTTGTGTTTACATTTTTAATTCTTGTGAATCTGTTGTTTGAATTTAAGTTGAAGAATGTCGAGACTCCTCAGGTGATGATGCACTATAAATAAATATAACAGTTTACTTTAAAAAAAAAATATATATATATATATTGTCCATAAGAACAGAATCTCCTTTTTACTTTTTAAGAAATTAAAATACTAGTGCAGTGCCTGTTTGGAGCCGTATTACCGGTATTACTGCTTGCAGCGTTGTCAGGGGCCGTACCCCCGAGCTTGAGTAGAAGAGTTTGGTTGTAACGTTAGTACATCCAGCATCCAGCAGTAAAAGCAAAGAAAGTATATCGATAACAAGTGAAAGTCAATAGTTTATTCCATTGCAACACCAGCGGCCAGCAGCAGAGCTACGCTTCCACCATTGTGGACTGAAAGCGACTACCGGACGCCAGTAAAACGTCCGCCTACAAAGAGCCGTACAAAAGTAAAACCACATTCTTTCTCTTCTGTTGTCATATTCTACTGAAATGTCCAGTGTTGAACAATAAAATATTATAAATATAATAAGTGTTTTCAGTCCAAAATGGCGGAAGAGGCTGTTGTCAAAAGAACACTGGAGTTTCATTTGTGTAAAGTGGGGACAATATTTATACAAGAGCAACTATAATCGGGATCAATAAAGTATTTCTGATTCTGATTACGTATATATATATATACATATATATATATACGTAATTAGAATCATATATATATATATATACACAGTATATAGGTTATATACATATACAAACTAACACAGCTCTAATTTTCACCTCCGTCTGATGGAGGATGGAGTTTGATGTTGTCTGTGATCGGCGTGTTGGAGCTGCTGCTAGGGCTGTTTAATCACATACAGGATGAAACACACACGTATGTTAAAAACAGCGTCAACAACACGCAGAGAGACGAGTGTGATTTATCTCACCTGATGTAAACGTTAACGTCGGAGCTGCTGACATGTTGAACCTTCAGCAGACGTCAGCTGAAGTTGTCAACAGGAGGAAGTCTGTTAGTTATAAACTAGAGTTTAATAAAGAGAACTGCTGCTGGGGAACACTTTATAATAATTATTATGTTACCGTTAACAAACAATGAATAATAATGTTTACTAATTATTAGTATAATTTATGTTATTGTATCATTAATTTGTGTAATATGAAATAATTAGTTTATAAATTTTATATTGTATTGTAGCTGATAAGAGACGATAACAATTACATTCTGATTACATTAATAAAGTATTTATTAACAGTTTATTGTTGCACACGTTATAACATTTTATATACTGTATTAAGTATTTGTTAATGATTACCAAATGATTGGTAAACCTTTAACAAACTTTAAATATTACATAAATAGATGGACCAGAAACCAATTTATTATTTAATTTAAAATTATTTGAACCAGTTTAAAGACGCATTACAGAGTATTTATTAACCATTTTGCAAGGTATAATAATCATCACTTTATAATAAACATGCAAATAATTTTTAAAGATGTTTTACAAGAAATTTCTTTAAGGTTTACAAATAATACATTTACCAATAACAAGTACTTATATATATATATAGAATATACAATCTTATAATGTGTGCACCAATAAACTGTTAAAATAACATCAATCATATCATTATTAATCATTGGTAAACATTATTAATTATTATTTCGTTGTTAACATTAAAATAATTAAAGTTTAACTAACTATCAAATAACCATTTATAAATGATGGTTATTATAAAGTCTAACCAACTACTGTATCTTACGTTCATGTATTAACAGTAATGTGTCTTTATGGAGGAGAGACTGAATGAAGTCGGTCTGAACGCCATCAAACAGGAAGTGTAAATCCTAATTTGACCCTCATTTACCAGACGACTGATTCTGAATTCCAGTCGGCGTCTGAGAGCAGCGGCGAGGTCTCACTCTGAGGAGGATTTCACGTCTCTGTGAGGTGAATATTAAACCGCGTTCAGGTCGTCTGGATGGGAATCTGTTTCCGACCGACCCTCGAACGGCACAAAAGTACGGCGGAGACGCCGGCGGGTTCATTAGCGGAGACTTGGTTGTGTCATTAAAGGAGACAAACATTAAACAGGGATTACCCTCCGGCTTCGTTCCCACATCCAGCCCGCTGAACTCGGCTTCGTTAATTACAGAGACGTCCTTCAGCCGGCAGACAGCGTTTCATCAAACGGAGATCATCAACGCTGTGATTGGCTCTGAGAGGAGGTCACCGGGCCGCTTGACTCGCTTCACTTTATTATTTTAGAGAAACCTTCAGAGGAAATACAGTTATTCTCTTTATCTCTAGTTAGCTTAGCTTAGCATAAAGACTGGGAACAGAGGGAAACTGCTAGCCTGGCAGCAGCTGCAATACAAAGTAGGAAAGAGTGCAGATAAACAAGATATAAACAATAAAGATGATGAATAAGGTGCAAAAAAACAAATGTACACAATGTCAGAATATTTGTTTGTTTAATTCAAACAAAAACAGAAATGTAAAAATAACAATAAGTGGTTTAAGAACTATTTTCTTGACAAATAACAGCATATCCATCCGCCCAGGTGTTCTGTAAAGTGTCTCTGGCTATAGTGCAGGTTGCCAGATATGGTACCAAACCTGGCAACCTGCACTAAGATTTTGTTATTTCCTGTTATTTAACAGGAAATACAACAACACCTAAACCTCAGTTCATCCCACGTACACCGTCCTGCTGCCACTAATACTCACTAGGGCAGTGTGGTTTTTCAAAGTGGGGTCCGGGGACCTCCAGGAGGTCCTTGAGGGGGCTTCCAGGGGGTCGCCAGCGAAAAGGGGAATCATTTATCTCCACTGTAATTCCACCCATAAGTAACACAGTGACTGAATATCATGTGTACTTTTAGTACATTTTCAATATAATTTCCTATATTCCTCTCTCAATTTCATGCATTCTATTTTAATTTACTTATTTTATGTATCTTACGTTTATTGTTATTCTATTAGACTCTGGTGTTAATATCACTTCTACACTTTATATTTAATACTCTGTTATGTTATTCTTATGTTGTTGTAATTTTTGAGCAATCTCTGGCATCAGAATTTCCTTCAATATTAAAGGCCCCATATCATAAAAGTGAGATTTTCATGTCTGTTATATTATAAAGAAGGTTTAAGTTCTATATAAATACTGTTAAACTATCTAAACGCTCAAAATACACACAGCCCGTATTCAGAAATTGTGTGTTTGAAACAAGCCGTTAGGACTTCTGTCCATTTGTGATGCCACAATATACAATATTTAGACCATTACACGGTTTTAAACATAAACATTCTAAATGTGTCCCAGTTTATTTCCTGTTGCAGTGTATATAAATAACATCAGCTGACAGGAAGTAAACATGGACCCAAACTGTTGCCTAGCAATGCAATTCCGTTGAAATGCACTAAAACGGAGCGTTTCAGTCAGAGGGTGAATACAGGTATATTCAGACAGACAGTATGAGGAAAATAAAGTTTTTTTTTTAACATTACAGCATGTAAACATGTTCTAGTAGAAACACAAAATACAAGAATGATCTTGAAAATGAGCATTATATGGGACCTTTAACTGACTATTTTTGGTCATGGGATTCATACACTTCTCATGATAAAACATCTAATAGGGTCAGTTTAAGGGTCCTTAACGTGCACTATAGAGCACCACATGTGGATGGATTAATCAGCTGCTACAGTCCCCGACTAACTTCCTCCTGATTGTTTGATTTGTTTGATTTGTTCCTGATAGAAGCTACAGTGAGCCGCTGATTCAGGTGATGAAACTATGTGTTTTTAAAGATTTACTTCTCGGAGAGGAGAGGAATAAATCACAGAGAGTTCCCTCCCTCACTGAAATGAAGAGGAGAAAACCAGATAAATAGAAACAGCAGCATGGTGGAGATCCTACAGACAACAACGCACACCTTTACAACAGAAACAAGAGAGGCCCCGCTGCCATCTTAGCTCCTTATATAGAGGAGTGTCATCAGGAAGGAGCCAATCAGCTGCAGGCAGCAGCCTCACACACCTGTCACACATCAGGCCACCAGAGAAACACATTAACACAACCAGATACTGATTCAGCACATCAGGATGAAGATATTCACATTGATATTGTGATGCTGATTCAAAGCGACTCACCAGACACACGAACAAACCGTGAATATGAGGATTAAACTGTCTACATGTGAGTTAATGGGAGTTAACGGGAGCCGTTTGCCGGTTGCTGCAGCAGCAGCAGCAGCAGGAGGAACAATGAGAGAGATTTGATTTGGTCGGCTGCAGAAGGCAGATGTCTCTGACATCTGGGTGATGTCAGCGTGTTGTCAACACATTGTTAGCGCCGCAAATGTGCAAACAGATTAACAGGAAGCAGCAGAGCCTCGGTAGCTGCCGCTGCCGCTGAGAGAGAGAGAGGAGGATAGAGAAGGTAGAGAAGGTAGAGAAGGTAGAGAAGAGGAGCGTAGGGGAGGTATAGCGGGTGAGAAACCAACCTGAGACTGACTTGATTCAGACTGACTGCAGGAAGAAGGAACTCATGACAGGATCACTACTGTAATAAACAACAGCAGCACGTCATCACAGATAAAACAACACTTCAGTCAACAGGAAGTGATTCTATATCGCTCCATAAAGAGACTTCTCACCTCAACGTTTGAAAAAACATGATTTAAAATAACAAAATAAAATAAATGAAATAAATAAAATAAATAAAATAAATAAAATAAATAAAATAAATAAAATAAATAAAATAAATAAATAAAATAAATAAAATAAATAAAATAAATAAAATAAATAAAATAAATAAATTAATAAAGTATAGGCTAAAACACATTCATATAGGCTACACACAAAACACTTCAATGTAGTGCACTGTGTGATGCTGTACTTACTTGAGTAGTGTGTGTATTTCAACGGGGTCGTCTCAAATCGAATACTCTGCGGCGCGCTTACCGGAAATGACGATCGCAACATTTCACCGCGGCTCGCTACCCGCCAAAATATCTTCTTCTTCTTCTTCGGGGTTTTCCGGCAGCTGGCGTCCTTTGTGTTGCTGCTGCCTCCTTCAGGTTTTACCCGCCAAAATACCTGCCTTCTTTGTTGATCCAGAATACACAGACAATGAAATCAAATGAGTAAACGTGAACCGTTATAACTGACATCTATAAGGTACGCTGTTCAGCACCGCAAAGGCTCCTGCATCATCTGCAGCCATTTTCACATGTTTGAATAGTGGTCGTGGTCCCGCCCCTTCAGCTACGCAGCCAAGATGGAGACAATTAAGTGTGAAAAGTGTCCAGCGTTCCACACTCAACGATCTGACCGTTTTGAGTATAACATCCGGGTACTTTGAGTGCACTGCATTTTGCCGTACTTCACAGTGTGGACGCACTTATGCACTCAAAGTAGTAAGTGGAAGTACGGAAGTAAGCGGATTGGAACACACTGAAGGTCTTTAGTTAAATAATGTTAGCTGATTAGTACCTGAAGTCTCTGGTGTAGGCTAAGGTTCGAGGTATAAAATAAAATAAAAAACTTTGAAAAACAACAGTCTATTGAGTGCTAATGTACTCAGCTAATGTTCGCTGATGCTAGTTTGTTGATAACACCATCTCACTTTCTGTTTTTCTTGTGATTAAAAAATTAATTTCCAGCAGATTTTCTCCTTTGTTTAGTTATGATTCTAAAAACAAAAACAAAAAACAAAAACATAAATATGAAATAAAGAGTAATATTAACTACCCTCCTCATTTAAACGTTTTTAAAAATGATCTAAACATATGAAGCGAGCTACACGACATCCTGTTGATAAAGTCTGTTAAAGGCTGGATCTGGTTATTAGAATAAACAATAACGTCAATGTTTATTAGGAAACAATCACTATTTATATTTAATAGAAAAGACGATTTGATTGAGTCTGTAAATCTTTAATTATATGAAACTGTTTGTTCCCAGCGAAGCGGATCTAGAGGAATATTCATGGGGTGGCATGTACAAATAAATATACACATATAAATCTGAAAGTGATTAGCTGCATTAGACGTCGTCCCGGCTCTGACTTCAGTGTGACTGTGAGACGTGAAGACGATGAAGTGAACCTCTGGACGTCTGCTGGTGAAGTTGACTCAGACCTTGAACACTGTGAGGAAGTTAAAGTCTCTGCAGACCTCCGTCGGTGGGATCCGGAGGCCGAGCGTTTCCTCGACACCCACGTCGCAGCGCCGCGCCCCGGGCCGCCGGACAATACACCACAGTGTGTTTAAACCGGCCGGGAGGAGGCTGCGTGGGCCCCGGCGTGGACGCCCGCCAGACCTTCCCCGAATATTCCCATCAGCTGATGAGCAGGAAGGGAGCGGGAGAGTCCCGGCCGCTCCCTGAGTCTGGCAGATATCACGGAGACTCGTCCCACCACGGCTTTCATTCTAAAGCAAACAGAAACACAAAGAGCTGCTGTGACTCCTCACGTACGTGTTCATCACAGCGTTGTGTAATCTCTTCTTCTGGCCTTCAGGCCTCGCCTCTCCCAACCCGGTGTCCGTCTAATCGGCGCCAACATGGCGTCCCTGCAGCCCGACGCCTCGTTAATCACCTCCGACCAGATTCATGTCATCCAGAGACTCAGACTCCTCCTCGTGTCCTGAAACACTGAAACACTGAAGCTGAGCAGCAGAGAGCGAACGCTCCACCAGAAACTACGTTTAAAACTAAGTTCACATGTTAAAGAGAAGAAAGTTCATCTCCTCGACTCGTGACCTTCAGTCAGAGTTCTGATTCTTTACTGGAGACTTTAACTACATTCATCTGGAAGAAGTACTCCGATCCTTCACTACTTTAATACTTCTTATCGGGTCTACTACTACTTTGTTTTTCCTCCGCTGCTTCCTTCGTTCGTTAACTTCATCCTTGATCCCTTCCTGCTTTCTGTCCTTCTTTCCTTCCGATCAGAAATCAATGCATTTCACAATCAGAACCAGAATCAGGTTTATTTTGCTGAGTACAAACATTCATGGAATCTGACTCCGCTCTCTCTGCACAGGATGTTCTTACACAGAATAGAAATAACAGAATAAAAGAATACAACAATAAAATATAACATGTCCATATATAAGTCAGGCGTTCTGGAAGTTGTAACGATACAAATAGTGCAAATAAATAAATGCAATAATAAATACTGGATGTATATACATGGACTGGATGATTAAGTACAGTATGTAGACGTATACATGTCTATGTACACTGAGTAGGATTTATATTTACAGTGACGGGTATGTACATATTACAATATGTACCAAAAAAAAGACTGTAAATCATAATCTAAAATGTGCATTAAAGACAATAAGAATTATAATCTCTAACGGCAGCAGCAGATATTTGGTGTTGCAGGGTTACTGACGGAGAATTAACAGCTAGTTCGGGACCTTTTCTTTAATGTTGCATCTCTCTGACAGGAAGTACTGTTGAGCCCTTTGACCTTTGACCTTTGCGTTCTGTAGTGAAGTGTTGAATTAAAAGCGGCTTTTTTCTTCTTTACTTCCTCCGTCTTTCATGCTTTTTATTCATCTTCCCTTCTTTTCTTAATTTTGACCTTATTTTCATCCTTTCGGTCCTCGTTTTCTTCTATTTCTCTTCTTTTCTTTGCATCATTCTTTCTTTTGTCCTACTCTTAATTCCTCCTTTCTTTCTTTTATCATCTCCTTTCTTTTTCTTCTCCTATAAACACGTGGAAATCCCTAATTTGGAGTCTTTTTAATTTTTGTTAGTACTCGATTACTGCAGTAAAGTGTTGAATTAAAAGCGTCTCTCTAACTTCTTTACTTCCTTTGTCCTTCCTCATTTTCTTTTTTTCTTTCATGCTTTTCCTTCTTTTAGTGCCGCAGTCAAAAATGTAATTTAGGTTGAAATATATTAGTCAATCTCTTCCTTTTCTCTCCTCTTTCCTTATCTCCTTCTTCCTCCTGTACGTCCTTATTTCCTAACGTCTACCCCTTTTTTCTTCCTTTTATTTCTTTGCATCCTTCTTTATTTAATTCTAATCCTTATTCCTCTTTTCTTTCTTCTATTATCTACTTTCTTTTCTTTTTATCTAAACACATAAAAATCCCATTATTGTATATCTTCAGTATTGTAAAGACTGAGTACTTGTGCTGTTAGTACGTGAGTACTGCAGTAAAGTGTTGGACTTGAGAGTATTTGTACCGCGGACGCGATGTCGAGTGTCTGCAGAACTTTCCTAACTTGTGGTTGAGTTTCAGACGGAGCGTCTTCATTTCATGTCACCATGAATATGTATGTCGATGATTCTTCGTCTCACATAACGACGCTGAAGTCTTCGCTCCTCCTGCTCCATAATTACGTCTTATTTTGAAATGTATATCCGAGCTGCTGCTGTTGGTTTTAATTGTGTGGAAACACACATGAAGATTTCCAGGAAGTATCTGGGCCAGATGTGTCGGCGGCGAGCGAGCGAGCGGGGGGCAATTTGCATTTCATTTTAACGCCGTCGGCAGATTCCTCACAGCGGAGCGGTATGGAGGCGCGGCGGCGAGCAGGAAGTGTTTGTAGGTGCCGTAGGTGAGTGTGTGTTTCTGTGTGAATGGCTCCTCCTCCAGTAATTAGCGGCGGAGGTTGTAATTGGGTAGAATCAGTCTTACTAAGTGATTTCCTGACTGTCAAACGAGCCAAATTAATTTGAGTGATACTTTTCATTTAGTTAGCATCAAACAGCCCCTCCACTCGGCCTCCATATGGGCGTCTGATGCAACGCTCGCCATTAAACCGCCGCAGCCAGATGTTCCCCCGCAGCCCCGCCATTATCAATGCAAATTTATTCATTAAACAATTTAATTGTGTCGATGATTGACAGGCGGCGGCGTGATGACGGAGGAATGTTATGAAGCTAATAATCTGTTAGTCTTATTAACTCCCTGTGTCAGCAATATGGCTGTCAACATTTATGTGGATTAACCCTTCTAATGGCGCCACACACACACATCAGCTGCTCGCCATGACAACAGACGGGCTCACCGGTTGGTCGGCACGTTCACAAAACACAACGCCAACGACATCACGTCGCCATGGTCACCGCCCCCCCCCACCCTGTGAGAGACAGAGGGAGGGGGGGGAGGTGATGTAAGTGTGTGATTTCCATTCAGATGAGCTCCAGTAACACTTTCATTGATGGTTATTTCCTGTAAAAACACACGTTAACACGCGTTTGTAGTCTGTGACATTAACTCCGTTTACGTCTCCACTTCACATTCTAATGAATGTAATTCTACCTGAACCCTGAAACCAGGTTTAAACCTGCAAACAGGAGACTGACCACACTAAATGTCCTCACTGTCTTCGCTTTCTAAAACTTTTGACTTCTCAAAAATATTTAGAAAAATCCCCAAAATGTTACAGAGAATGTCCTCACTTTAAAAAAAAAAATACTTTCTAAAATTTCAGGAAAAATGCCCCATTTTCTGAATTTCCACGGTGTGGAGAATATTTCCAAATATCCTCAATTTCCACAAATGTCGTCACTCTTTACCAAATCATTGCTAAAAATCTTCTCCTCACTTTACTTTCCAAAAATGGCGTTGCTTAGAAACAAAATCCCCAAATATCTCCATTCTCCGAAAATGTTCCCAAAATGTGTACTTTACAAAACACTTTAACTTTAAAAAATGTTTTCTTCAAAACCTTCATGAAATGTCTTCACTTACGTATTTAACAATTCCAAAAACAGTTCCCAAAGATGATCCCATTTTCTAAAAATGTCCCCACTTTCCCAAAACATTAAAAAAAATTCTTCACTTTTAGAAATATCACACGAGTTCACACAAATGTCCCCTCTTTCCCAAGAATATCCTCATTTTTAAGAAACAATTAACAAAGTCCTCACTTTCAAATGCTTTCTGAAAAAGTCCCATTTTCCAAAACCTTAAAAAAATATCTCTACTGAAAACTAAATAGAAAAATATCCTCAATTTCCTAAAATGTTCAGATTTGAAAAATATCCACTCCTCACATCTGTATAAAACTAGATAAATAAAAAAATAGCGCTCAAAATCGTACATACTTAGTACTTAATACTCTAAAATTTTCTGAAAAATTCCCCATTTTCCGAAACCTTTTCAAAAATATCTTCGCACTCCGAAAATGTTCCAAAAATGTGTCCACTTATCAAGACACAAAATGTTATAAAATGTCTTCACTTAAAAAAACAAATTATTTCCAAAAATATTCTGACATTACCAAAGGTGTTCCCATTTTCCCAAAACATTTTTAAAAAGTCTTCACTTTTAGAAATATCCCAAAATGTTACCACGTTCAAAGACGTTCCACAAATGTCCCCAATTAACTGAGAATGTCCTCATTTTTAAGAAACAGTCAAAAATGTCCTTACTTTCAAATACTTTCCGAAAAAGTCCCCATTTGTCAAAATGTTTCCAAAAATATTATTACATAAAAGTAAATCTAAAAACATCCCCAATTTACAAAACATGTTCTCACTTTCGAAAAATGTCCCGTCCTCACAACTAACGATATAAAAAAATTTCCTCACTTCAATAAATCTAAAAAAATGTCCCCAAAAACTTAAAAAAATGTCCTCACCTTCATAAAACATAATAATTCCCCAAAATATTCTCATGTTCCTAAAACTCTCCAGAAGTGTTGTCACTTTCTAAAAACAGTTACCAAAATGTTTGATATTTTCCGAAACAAGTGTCTTCACTCGTAGAAATATCCTCACTCTCCAAAAACCTTCCAGAAGTTTCACTTTGACAAAAAAAGTTCCAAAATTGTCGTCACTTTAAAAACATTTTCCAAGACGTCCTGACACTTTTAAGATGTTGAAGATATTAAAGTGATCTGTGTTCAACAGTTATATGATATATTACCAGGTGACGGTCAGCGAGGTCGTCGAGCGTAAAACAACAGGAAGTCGATAAAGACGATGGATCAGATTTTAAATGATGTTTATCTGAAGAACGAACGTCGGTTCAGATTAACATCAACCTGCTCAGATTAGTTAGTACAGATGTCATGAACGCTCAGAGCCCAAATAATTCAGAGGGACGGGCCGGTGCGACGGGTCGAGGTAACGCCGCCGCCGTCCATCACGGAGAGAGAGCTGTCCGTCCAATCAGAGCGAGCGCGGCATTCATGACGCCGGCTCTTCTTCCTCTGTGGTGTCTGACAGTCCAAGGCTGATCACCGTGTCTTATTCATGACGCTCTGACAGGCGCTCTCAGGACGCTGCCGACCGCCTGCAGGACGCCGTCGCCTCCTGAATCAGGATGACGGTTCAGACGCTTCCTGTCAATCAAACAGGATGTTAAAATGTAGAATGTTTAGTTTCTGATGATTCCTGAACTGGTTCAATAACCCAGTCTGACTTTCTTCATTACAAACACTACACACAACAAATACTACATTTACTCAAGTGCTGCACTTAATTATGACATACTTGTACTTCACTTGAGTGTTTCCATTTTATACTACTTCATAGTTCTACTCCTACTACCAGGAATACGTCTTGGTTGGGCTTAAAATAAGAACGTAAACTAAGAAAAAACATATATGGAAACAACTACAGAAAACATGTCACAAACGTCAACAAATAACATGTGACAATCGACAGTAACGTAATTTCACTCCAACGTATCGTCACTCTAACGCAACGTCACTCTAACGCAACTTCACTCTAACGCAACGTCACTCTAACCTAACGTCACTCTAACGTAACGTCACTCTAACGTAACGTCACTCTAACGTATCGTCACTCTAACGTATCGTCACTCTAACGTAACGTCACTCTAACGTAACGTCACTCTAACGTAACGTCACTCTAACGTAACGTCACTCTAACGTAACGTCACTCTAACGTAACGTCACTCTAACGTATCGTCACTCTAACGTATCGTCACTCTAACGTATCGTCACTCTAACGTAACGTCACTCTAACGTAACGTCACTTTAACGTTAACGTCACTCTAACGTAACGTCACTCTAACGTAACGTCACTCTAACGTAACGTCACTCTAACGTAACGTCACTCTAACGCAACTTCACTCTAACGCAACGTCACTCTAACCTAACGTCACTCTAACGTATCGTCACCCTTACGTACCGTCACTCTAACGTATCGTCACTCTAACGTATCGTCACTCTAACGTAACGTCACTCTAACGTAACGTCACTCTAACGTAACGTCATTCTAACGTAACGTCACTCTAACGTAACGTCATTCTAACGTAACGTCATTCTAACGTACCGTCACTCTAACGTAACGTCATTCTAACGTAACGTCATTCTAACGTAACGTCACTCTAACGTACCGTCACTCTAACGTAACGTCACTCTAACGTAACGTCACTCTAACGTAACGTCACTCTAACGTACCGTCACTCTAACGTAACGTTACTCTAACGTAACGTCACTCTAACGTTAACGTCACTCTAACGTAACGTCACTCTAACGTAACGTCACTCTAACGTAACGTCACTCTAACGTTAACGTCACTCTAACGTAACGTCACTCTAATGTAACGCCACTCTAACGTAACGTCATTCTAACGTAACGTCATTCTAACGTACCGTCACTCTAACGTACCGTCACTCTAACGTAACGTCACTCTAACGTAACGTCACTCTAACGTTAACGTCACTCTAACGTAACGTCACTCTAACGTAACGTCACTCTAACGTAACGTCACTCTAACGTAACGTCACTCTAACGTAACGCCACTCTAACGTAACGTCATTCTAACGTACCGTCACTCTAACGTACCGTCACTCTAACGTAACGTCACTCTAACGTAACGTCACTCTAACGTAACGTCACTCTAACGTAACGTCACTCTAACGTAACGTCACTCTAACGTAACGTCACTCTAACGTAACGTCATTCTAACGTAACGTCACTCTAACGTGACGTACAAAACAAAACAGCGGTCAACACCGGTCTCCTGGTTAAAGTCCTGTGTAATATAACACTATGAAAGGAGCCATTCTGCATCACGAGTACTTTTACTTTTGATACTTGAAGTTGGTGATAATACTTCTGTACTTTAGGCGTAACATTTTGAATTTAGAAGTAGTAACAGAGTATATCACTGTGGTGTTTCTACTCAGAGTACGTCTTCCAGCGTTGTTCAGGAGGATCCAGTACTCAGCTCTTCTGTGTGTGAACAGTAATAACCATCAGGACGTTAACATGCTGACTAACGGTTGTGATGAGACGTCGGCTCGTCTCTCCTCCTCGTCCTCCTCTGATGGACGGCTCTCTCCTCTCTCACTCTCATCGACCATAAAACTCTGATTTCATCTCCATCTGTCCGCTGAGGATCATCCACCTGAAGAACATTTCCCCCCCAAAAAACCAGAGGCTGTTCGTCAGCCTGCGTCTCCGTAATGGTACACTAGATATTAGCCATTTTGTGATAATATGATTTTGTATTAAATTATAGCACCCAGCTCACAGTTTTGGTTCCGCAGCTGAATCTCTGTTAAATGTTTCCAGCAGAGACGAGGTGGAGGGAACGAACCCGGAAACTCACTTTAGCTGCGTTTTTATTGCCAATAAAGGTTTTTATGCTGATGTTCAGTAAATTCTGATGATCTGAAGCAAACCCGATCACACTGATGTCACATTAGTCATCGTATGAAGGAAAAACACTCTCATGTTTTCTGATCATATTACTGGTTGTTAGCTTAGTTTAGCATAAAAACTGGAAGCAGCAGGAGACGGCTGCCGCGCTGCACCCAGATGGTCCATCCCATCATCAACTAATGGAACAAATGATGCTGATATTACCAACAAGCTAATGCAAATTTAAGTGCATCTATTATAATTCTATTATTGTTAAAACCTCTACTAATTCATCCCCCAATCTGTAAACCACACCATGCTTCCGCCTGCCTCCAGTCTTTGTACTAAGCTAAGCTAAACCCGTCCTGGATCTACAGACTCTTTTACAGCCGACGTCAGCAGAAATATGAACGTGCACGTTGGCAACGGAGGTGGCATTTCGGCATCCAGACGATTAAGCATGTTTCAAACATTGAATTAAAACCACGGCTGTTAATGTGATGATAACTCGTTAACGCAAAATCTTTTAAACACTAATTTCTTTAACGCATTAACGCAATCGATATCTATCGATAGGTTGTAGCGGCTCAGTTTTAAAGCTAGAGTGATGATACTGGTATCATGTGAATCTTGAAAACTTAAAGAATCCATTGGTACCGGTCCAAAAAATGTCAGAAAAGAAAGTCTGAAGAATGTCAGAAAAAATGGCAAAAAGATGTCTGAAAAAAGTCCAAAAAATATCCCAAAAAGTCCCAAAATCCCCAGGAATGTCCAAAAAAAAGTCCAAAAAAAGTAAAAAAAAAAAAAGTCCAACAAAGCCCCAAAAAAGTCAGAAAAAGTAAAAAAAAAGCCTCAAAATGTCCGTAAATTTCAATCATCACATACATTAACTTTGACCTCTGTCAAATTTGTGTCTCCCTCAAGGA
Organism: Sebastes fasciatus; assembly: GCF_043250625.1. Lineage (NCBI taxonomy): Eukaryota > Metazoa > Chordata > Actinopteri > Perciformes > Sebastidae > Sebastes > Sebastes fasciatus. The sequence goes on from NC_133804.1 coordinate 33,924,562, forward strand.
CACTTTAACATGCAGACATTAGGAGTCGGGGATCGAACTGATAACCTTGTGATAAAAGGACGACCCGCTCTTCCCCCTGAGCCACATCTAGTTATCCATCTTCATCTTAGTTATTTAGTTGAAGTGAAGCTCCTCCTGTGCTGGTTTGTGTATTTGGACGCTCAGTAACTTTGTTCTCTTCCACCTGAGGCCGATCATGGAGTCAGGATGGAGGAGAGTATCCCAGAATCCCTCTGAGGAGACGCTCGGCGTCCCCGGCGGCGGCGGCGGCGGCGTGTTTGTGGAAATCATTACAGGCTGGAGGAGGCGAGGCGAGGCCGTCGGGACGAGGGGAAACACTCTGCATGTGTTTACGGAGGATCAGTTTGGGTCGGCTGACATGTTTCTGTGTTTCATTATTGACGAGGAGATGAGGAAACGAGGAGTCGAGGAGACGAGGAGTCGAGGAGACGCCTCCCCGAACGCCTTCTCGTCTCCTCACCTCTTCACCTCCTCACCTCCTCCCCGAGCGCCTCCTCGTCTCCTCACCTCCTCCTCACTAATGTTTATTTCATCACACACCGGTTTACCCTGCTCTCTCAGCTGTTGAGGCCTCTTACTCAGTTACTGCTCTGGAGCTTTCAACCGTATCACATGGTCCTCACATTTTGAAATAATCTAAATATGTGAACGAGCAAACAAATGAAGGAATCATTGAGAACAACTGTTCTGTTTCATTTTTACCAATGCATCTTTAAAAAATCTCTTTTTATTTTATGTTTTATTAATCAATTATTATTTTGCTTTTATATACATTAACATAAAACAATAATTTAATTTAAATTATTGTTTTAGTTTTACCAATGCATCTAAAAAAATATATTTTTTTATTGCGTATTTTATTATTTATTTACTTTGATTTCATACACATTTTCCACAATGTTTAAATTTATTTATTTATTAAATATATTTATTAATTGTTTTATTTAGTTGTATTTACCTTGAAAAGTTATTTATAAATATTTCCTTTTATTTATTTATTTTTATTTCTCCTTTCTTTAAACTTAAAAAGTGAATTCTTTACAGGAAATGGCAGAGAAAAAGAAATATAATAATAATAATAATGCAAATAATAATAATAATAATTATTATTATTTATTTCAAATATCTTAATCTTAATAATTTGAATTATTATGTATTAGTATTATTTATTTAAAACTGCTTAATCTTAATAATTTACTCAACACATACAACACTTAAACCACTTAATAATTTTTCTCAAATATCTTATTGTTAATAATAATAATAATAATAATAATAAGTATTTTTTTATTATTATTATTATTTATTTATCATATCTAAATCTTAATAATTTTCTGAAATAATATTATAATAGATAATTTCTCACCACATACTGTAAAGGAGTTTATGGTATTCGTCAGTATAAAGACGTTGATCAGATGTGAACCAACAGTCTGACAGAATGAAGGATCCCTTTAAAACGTCCTCCAGTCACTAATGAAGTCTCTCTCTCTGAGAGCAGATCATGAACCTCTCGTCACACATTATTAAACACTCTAAAAACTATCAGTGAATTTAATTTCCATGAGCAGACGAGTTAATTCACTTTCTCTTTTTCTGCCTTTTCCTCTTTTAATTTGAGGTCAGAGGTTAATGAGGACGTTCGGCTTCTGTCTTCACCTCTTCCATATTACATGAAGCTCTCAGAGAGGACGACGCCTTAAACACACCACAGAAGAAGAAACCGGGATTCAAGTCAGAGAAGTTCTCCGTTGTTAAAGGATCTGAAATTAAAGTTCAGCGTCACTCTGATGACAAAACAAGAAGACAAACAAGAAGCAGACGTGACAAATTATCATCATTCAACGGTTCGTATGGTAAACAGCCTGTTCGCAGCAAAAGGCGTATGAACGCCACGATAATGCACACGGCATTTAGCGCCGCATTCATACGCCTTTTATTGATTTCTACGTGTCTTTTGTACGCCATGTATCCTGAACTGACTGCAATGTAAACACATCCACGTATAAATACTACAGTAAGAGTTAGTGACGGTCCAACAAACACAGGAGTTTAACCAGGAGACCGTTGTGTTTTGTCACGTGATGTTTGTGACGTGTTTTCCGTAGTTGTTTCCGTCCATGTCTTACTTAGTTTACGTACTTATTTTAAGCCCAACCATGACGTTTTCCCTTAACCTAACTAAGTGGTTTTCTTGCCTAGACATAACTGTGGACGTGTGGTGTAAAATGTTACTCATAAACGTTAAAATGCGTCCTCACGACACGCAGAATACCAGACGTTTAACCAGGAGACCCGTGTTCGAGACCGTTGTTGATCTGTGTTTTGTTTTAGGTTAGGTTTTAAGTTACGTTAGTGAAAGTTACGTTAGTGAAAGTTACGTTAGTGACGTTTGTGACGTGTTTTTTAATGACGTTTGTGACGCATTTTTGTTGACGTTTGTGACGTGTTTTTTTATTGACGTTTGTGTTTGTTGGACCCTCCCTCCATCAGTGGACATCAGAAGAACCACAACATCAGTTATTTATGAATCTCCGTTCTTGGTGTGAAACAGATTTTACTGCTGCTTCATTTTAGACCTGAAACATCTGTATTTGTGATGTTTGTAAACGTTGTGTTAAATAAAGTTGTTTGAGTTTGAATGAGCAGCAGCAGCATGATGAAGATGAAGATGATGGTGATGATGGTGATGATGGTGATGATGATGATGATGATGTTGATGGTGATGATGCTGGTGACAGTGAGAGCAGAGGAGGAGATGAGGAGGAGATAACTGTCTGAATAAAAATGATAAAGTCTGCAGCTCCTCAGCTCGACCCGCTCCGCTCCCCCGCCGGTGATTCCAGCCGCAGGTTCAATTCCCACAACACACAGTAATGACCCCTGGCTCCTCCCAGCATGCACTGCTGCTGTGTTTTATGTTTATTTATGGGGGCTGGTGGGGAGGCGGGGGGGCTGACATGTTTATCGTGGCCCTCGGATCAGGAGCCGCCGGGGGGTCTCAGGTGCAGAGTTTTACATGAGGAGAGATTTACTGTATGGTGGCCATGTAGAGGGGGGACACCGAGGGGGTCTGGTCCAGATACCGGACTAACTGATACCGGACTAACTGATACCGGACTAACTGATACCGGACCAGCTGATACCGGATCTGCTGATACTGGACTGACTGATACTGGACTAACTGATACTGGACTAACTGATACTGGACCAACTGATACTGGACCAACTGATACTGGACCGACTGATACTGGACTGACTGATACTGGACTGACTGATAATGGACTAACACATACCGGACCAACAGATTGTAGGGACAGGACTGTAACTGAACATCTGTAAGTTTTAATTTAGTATTTTTCATTATTTTTCTTTTACTATATATATATATATATATATACAGTATATACTTATTTTACTTAGTTTACGTACTTGTTTTACTTAGTTTACATGTTAACTTACTTATTTTACTGAGTTTACATGTTAACGTACTTATTTTACTTAGTTTACATACTTATTTTACTTAGTTTACATGTTAACTTACTTATTTTACTGAGTTTACATGTTAACGTACTTATTTTACTTAGTTTACATACTTATTTTACTGAGTTTACATGTTAACATACTTATTTTACTTAATTTACATACTTATTTTACTTAGTTTACATGTTAACGTTCTTATTTTACTTAGTTTATGTACTTATTTTACTTAGTTTACATGTTAACGTTCTTATTTTACTTAATTTACATACTTATTTTACTTAGTTTACATGTTAACGTTCTTATTTTACTTAGTTTACGTACTTATTTTACTTAGTTTACATGTTAACGTTCTTATTTTACTTAGTTTACGTACTTATTTTACTGAGTTTACATGTTAACGTACTTATTTTACTTAATTTACATACTTATTTTACTTAGTTTACATTTTAACGTTCTTATTTTACTGAGTTTATGTACTTATTTTACTTAGTTTACATGTTAACGTTCTTATTTTACTTAGTTTACGTACTTATTTTACTTAGTTTACATGTCAACGTTCTTATTTTACTTAGTTTACGTACTTATTTTACTTAGTTTACATGTTAACGTACTTATTTTACTTAATTTACATACTTATTTTACTTAGTTTACATGTTAACGTTCTTATTTTACTTAGTTTACGTACTTATTTTACTTAGTTTACATGTTAACGTTCTTATTTTACTTAGTTTATGTACTTATTTTACTTAGTTTACATGTTAACTTACTTATTTTACTGAGTTTACATGTTAACGTACTTATTTTACTTAGTTTACATACTTATTTTACTGAGTTTACATGTTAACATACTTATTTTACTTAATTTACATACTTATTTTACTTAGTTTACATGTTAACGTTCTTATTTTACTTAGTTTATGTACTTATTTTACTTAGTTTACATGTTAACTTACTTATTTTACTGAGTTTACATGTTAACGTACTTATTTTACTTAGTTTACATACTTATTTTACTGAGTTTACATGTTAACGTACTTATTTTACTTAATTTACATACTTATTTTACTTAGTTTACATGTTAACGTTCTTATTTTACTTAGTTTATGTACTTATTTTACTGAGTTTACATGTTAACGTACTTATTTTACTTAATTTACATACTTATTTTACTTAGTTTACATGTTAACGTTCTTATTTTACTTAGTTTATGTACTTATTTTACTTAGTTTACATGTTAACGTTCTTATTTTACTTAGTTTACGTACTTATTTTACTTAGTTTACATGTCAACGTTCTTATTTTACTTAGTTTACGTACTTATTTTACTTAGTTTACATGTTAACGTACTTATTTTACTTAATTTACATACTTATTTTACTTAGTTTACATGTTAACGTTCTTATTTTACTTAGTTTACGTACTTATTTTACTTAGTTTACATGTTAACGTTCTTATTTTACTTAGTTTATGTACTTATTTTACTTAGTTTACATGTTAACTTACTTATTTTACTGAGTTTACATGTTAACGTACTTATTTTACTTAGTTTACATACTTATTTTACTGAGTTTACATGTTAACATACTTATTTTACTTAATTTACATACTTATTTTACTTAGTTTACATGTTAACGTTCTTATTTTACTTAGTTTATGTACTTATTTTACTTAGTTTACATGTTAACTTACTTATTTTACTGAGTTTACATGTTAACGTACTTATTTTACTTAGTTTACATACTTATTTTACTGAGTTTACATGTTAACGTACTTATTTTACTTAATTTACATACTTATTTTACTTAGTTTACATGTTAACGTTCTTATTTTACTTAGTTTATGTACTTATTTTACTGAGTTTACATGTTAACGTACTTATTTTACTTAATTTACATACTTATTTTACTTAGTTTACATGTTAACGTTCTTATTTTACTTAGTTTACGTACTTATTTTACTTAGTTTACATGTTAACGTTCTTATTTTACTTAGTTTACGTACTTATTTTACTGAGTTTACATGTTAACGTACTTATTTTACTTAATTTACATACTTATTTTACTTAGTTTACATTTTAACGTTCTTATTTTACTTAGTTTACGTACTTATTTTACTTAGTTTACATGTTAACGTTCTTATTTTACTTAGTTTACGTACTTATTTTACTTAGTTTACATGTTAACGTACTTATTTTACTTAATTTACATACTTATTTTACTTAGTTTACATGTTAACGTACTTATTTTACTTAATTTACATACTTATTTTACTTAGTTTACATGTTAACGTTCTTATTTTACTTAGTTTACGTACTTATTTTACTTAGTTTACATGTTAACGTTCTTATTTTACTTAGTTTATGTACTTATTTTACTTAGTTTACATGTTAACTTACTTATTTTACTGAGTTTACATGTTAACGTACTTATTTTACTTAGTTTACATACTTATTTTACTGAGTTTACATGTTAACATACTTATTTTACTTAATTTACATACTTATTTTACTTAGTTTACATGTTAACGTTCTTATTTTACTTAGTTTATGTACTTATTTTACTTAGTTTACATGTTAACTTACTTATTTTACTGAGTTTACATGTTAACGTACTTATTTTACTTAGTTTACATACTTATTTTACTGAGTTTACATGTTAACGTACTTATTTTACTTAATTTACATACTTATTTTACTTAGTTTACATGTTAACGTTCTTATTTTACTTAGTTTATGTACTTATTTTACTGAGTTTACATGTTAACGTACTTATTTTACTTAATTTACATACTTATTTTACTTAGTTTACATGTTAACGTTCTTATTTTACTTAGTTTATGTACTTATTTTACTTAGTTTACATGTTAACGTTCTTATTTTACTTAGTTTACGTACTTATTTTACTTAGTTTACATGTCAACGTTCTTATTTTACTTAGTTTACGTACTTATTTTACTTAGTTTACATGTTAACGTACTTATTTTACTTAATTTACATACTTATTTTACTTAGTTTACATGTTAACGTTCTTATTTTACTTAGTTTACGTACTTATTTTACTTAGTTTACATGTTAACGTTCTTATTTTACTTAGTTTATGTACTTATTTTACTTAGTTTACATGTTAACTTACTTATTTTACTGAGTTTACATGTTAACGTACTTATTTTACTTAGTTTACATACTTATTTTACTGAGTTTACATGTTAACATACTTATTTTACTTAATTTACATACTTATTTTACTTAGTTTACATGTTAACGTTCTTATTTTACTTAGTTTATGTACTTATTTTACTTAGTTTACATGTTAACTTACTTATTTTACTGAGTTTACATGTTAACGTACTTATTTTACTTAGTTTACATACTTATTTTACTGAGTTTACATGTTAACGTACTTATTTTACTTAATTTACATACTTATTTTACTTAGTTTACATGTTAACGTTCTTATTTTACTTAGTTTATGTACTTATTTTACTGAGTTTACATGTTAACGTACTTATTTTACTTAATTTACATACTTATTTTACTTAGTTTACATGTTAACGTTCTTATTTTACTTAGTTTATGTACTTATTTTACTTAGTTTACATGTTAACGTTCTTATTTTACTTAGTTTACGTACTTATTTTACTTAGTTTACATGTCAACGTTCTTATTTTACTTAGACACACGGAAATCTAGCCAGGCGTATTTATTGCACCCTAAACGCCTTGCTCATTATTGTGGCATATTTACACCTTTTCCTGCAAACGGGCTGCACAAACCGTTGAATGAGTATTAGTTGTTAATTATTTGCCGTTATTTAAGCGTAGATATTTGTGTCTCTGCAGATCTCCGGCCTTAAACTTGATGCAGAATCCTGCAGCAGCACTTTTCTGTTTATTATTTATATTTATATATTTTTCAGGTTGAGATATTTCTGCTGATCATTTTTCCGTCCGTGAGATGAGACGTTCTAATCTGGTGGAGGAGCTGAGTTTATCCTCCAGCTGCAGTCTCCATCCAGAGGGAAGTATCAGTATCACCAGCAGAGACGAGCAGTAAAACAACATCACCTGCTGATGGATTTATGCAGGTGATGTTACGGCTTCACTTTACAGCTGCAGGAAGACAAGAAGAAGAAGAAATATGTTACTGCGCTTTTATTGCTGCTGGAGTCGACCGCAGGAGAGAGAAACGAGATTCACCCTCAAGTTATTACAGGAAACAGGACGGAGACGTCCAACAAGACGAACATCAGCACTGAGAGGAGACAATGACCTGAAGAGACTGTCCCCTAATAACAAGACGAACATCAACACTGAGAGGAGACAATGACCTGAAGAGACTGTCCCCTTAAAACAAGACGAACATCAACACTGAGAGGAGAGAAAGACAGAAACCTGAAGAGACTGAAGTCCCCCCTAAAAACATCAAGACACAAAAACAACAACAGAGAAAGATTTCATGTTTTTATTTGTTTGACGCTCAGCACGACTTTCAACAACGTATTTTTTGTGAGTTTTCCTACGAATGTCCAGCAACACGTGACGTCTTTTCAAAATAAAACCACTTTTTTAGGTTTAGGATTAGATGGTGGTTTGGGTTAAAATAACTACTGAAGTGCTGTAACTTAAGTTCAGAAGTTACAAATCACACGACAGGAGGAGAAACAAGTCAGAGAAGTTCTCTGTTGTTAGAGGATTGGAAATTAAATAAAGTCCAGCGTCACTCTGATGAAAAAACAGACTTTTTTTCTGGCATTTTTCAGGGACATTTTTCTGACTTTTTAAAGACATTTTGTCGGACATATTTGGGGCATTTATCAGACATTTCTTTCTGATTTTTTGGACATTTTTCCGAGTTTTTATCTGACATTCTTCTGGCATTTTCCAGACATTTTTTGGATATTTTAGGAAATTTCTTCTGACTTTCTTTTTTTTTTTTTACATTTTTCTGGCATTTTTCAGAAATTTTTTGCATTTTTTAGGGGGACATTTTTCTGACTTTTAAAAGACATTTTGTTGGACATATTTCGGGCATTTATCAGACATTTTTTGGCCTTTTTTTCTTACTTTTTCAGCTGGTTCTCTGTAGAATGACACACTTTTTAGAGATTATTTTTTTATTTTTGTCTGAAATTTTTCCGAGGATCCTCGGCAATAAGTCGGACTCGTTTCCGGTGGGGGTTGGCCTCCGCCAGGGCTGCGCTTTGTCACCAATCCTGTTCGTGATTTTCATGGACAGGATATCGAGGCGTAGTCGGGTGGAGGAGGGTTTGCAGATCGGTGTGCTGAGGATCTCATCGCTGCTTTTTGCAGATGATGTGGTCCTGTTGGCATCATCGGTCTGCGACCTCCAGCACTCACTGGATCGGTTCGCAGCCGAGTGTGACGCAGTCGGGATGAGAATCAGCACCTCTAAATCTGAGGCCATGGTTCTCAGCAGGAAACCGATGGTTTGCCTACTCCGGGTAGGGAATGAGTCCTTACCCCAAGTGAAGGAGTTTAAGTATCTCGGGGTCTTGTTCGCGAGTGAGGGGACGATGGAACGTGAGATTGGTCGGAGAATCGGAGCAGCAGGGGCGGTATTGCATTTGCTTTACCGCACCGTTGTGACGAAAAGAGAGCTGAGCCGGAAGGCAAAGCTCTCGATCTACCGTTCAATCTTCGTTCCTACTCTCACCTATGGTCATGAGGGTTGGGTCATGACCGAAAGAACAAGGTCGCGGGTGCAAGCGGCCGAAATGGGTTTCCTCAGGAGGGTGGCTGGCGTCTCCCTTAGAGATAGGGTAAGAAGCTCAGTCATCCGTGAGGGACTCGGAGTAGAGTCCTTGCTCCTTTGCGTCGAAAGGAGCCAGTTGAGGTGGTTCGGGCATCTAGCACGGATGCCTCCTGGGCGCCTCCCTTGGGAGGTGTTCCAGGCACGACCAGCTGGGAGGAGACCACGGGGAAGACCCAGGACTAGGTGGAGAGATTATATCTCCACACTGGCCTGGGAACGCCTCGGGATCCCCCAGTCAGAGCTGGTTAATGTGGCCCGGGAAAGGGAAGTTTGGGGTCCCCTGCTGGAGCTGTTGCCCCCGCGACCCGATCCCGGATAAGCGGTTGAAGATGGATGGATGGATGGATGAAATTTTTCATAAGTCATTTTTCAGACTTTTTTTTTTTACACTTTCGGACATTTTTTAGATTATTTTTGGGGACTTTTGTGGATATTTTTCAGACACTTTTGGACATCTTTGAGATATTTTTTTGGACTTTAATGGATTTTTTAAAATATATTTTCAGACATGTTTTGGTTATTTTTCAGACATTTTTTGGATATTTTTTGGATATTTTTCAGATATTTTGTCGGACATATTTCTGACTTTTTAAAGACATTTTGTCGGACATATTTCGGGCATTTATCAGACATTTTTGTGACTTTTTTCTGACTTTTTCAGCTGGTGTTCTGTAGAATGACACACTTTTTAGAGATTTTTGTTTTGTCTGAAATTTTTCATGTCATTTTTCAGACTTTTTTGAAAGTTTTTAGATTTTTGGACATTTTTTTGATTTTTTTGGGGGACTTTTGTGGATATTTTTCAGACACTTTTGGACATCTTTGAGATATTTTTTTTGGACTTAAATGGATTTAAAAAAAAATATTTTTCAGAGATGTTTTGGTTATTTTTCAGACATTTTTTTGATATTTTCCGCATATTTTTCAGAAATTTTTTGGATAATTTTGGTTATTTTTCGGATATTTTTCAGATATTTTTCGGATATTTTCAGACATTTTTTGGTTATTTTTCGGATATTTATTTTATATTTTTCAGACACTTTTTGGTTATTCTTCGGATATTGTTCAGACATTTTTTTTAATATTTTTCACATATTTTTCAGACATTTTTTTGATATTTTCCGCATATTTTTCAGAATCTTTTTGCATATTTTTCAGACATTTTTTTGATATTTTTCGGATATTATTTTATATGTTTCAGATTTTTTTTTGATATTTTTCGAATATTGTTCAGACATTTTTTTAAATATCTTTCAGACATTTTCGGACATTTTTCGGGCGTTTTTTTATTTTTACTTTTTTTGAAATTTTGCTGACATTCCTCTTCCTCTTATGTTTCTATTTTCTTCCTCTCTATTCTCACATTTATATTATATCCTCCTCCTCTTTGTCTTTTCCTCTCTCCTCCTCCTCCCTGACATTTATTCCCCCCTTTCCTCTTTTATCTCTCCTCCTCCTCAGCATCCTCCCATCTCTTCCTCTTCTCTTCCCTCCTCCCTCACATTCAGTTTTTCACACCTCTTCACATTTATTTTTGCTAATCCCTCCCTCCTTCTCTTTCTCTCCTCCTCCTCTTCTCTCCATCTTCACATTTATATATTTCCTCCTCTTCTTTTCTTTTCTCCTCCCTCTCCATCCTCCCATCCTTCTCTCCTCCTCCCAATCACTCCTCTTCCTCTTGTGTTCTTATTTTTTCACATTTCTCTGTATTTCCTCCTCCTCCTCCTCCTCTTTCTCTCTCTCTTTCCACCTTTTACTGTTTTTCAGACACCTCTGTTATTTGTCTCTTTAGATGTGTCTTTCCTAATCTCTCCCTCCATCCCTTCTCCTCCTCCTCTTCCTCCCATCACTCCCCTTACTCTTCACATTCCTCCATATTTCCTTGCTTCCTTCCTTCCTTTATATCCTCCCCTCCATCCCTCTCTCTCCATCCTCCCATCCCTCCTCCTCCCAATCCCATCCCCTTCCTCTTGTGTTTCCTTTTCTCATTCCTCCATATTTCCTTGCTTCCTTTCCTCTTATATCCTCCCCTCCACCGCTCACTCTCTCTTCCCTCCCACTGTCATCTCCTCCTCCCAATCACTCTTTTTATTTTTCACATTTCTCCACCTTTCCTCCTCCTCCTCCTCCTCCTCTCTCCCCCTCCTCCTCCTCCTCTTTCTCTCTCTCCACCTTTTACTGTTTCTCAGACACCTCTGTTATTTGTCTCTTTAGATTTGTTCTTCCTAATCCCTCCCTCCCTCTTTCTCCTCCTCCTCCTCTTCCTCCCATCACTCCCCTTCCTCTTTACATTTCTCTGTATTTCCTCGCTTCCTTTCCTCTTATCCTCCCCTCCATCCTCCATCCTCCCATCCCTCCCTCCCTTCCTCTTCACATTTCTCTGTATTTTCTCTCTCCCTCCTCTCCTCCCTCCTCTCCTCCCTCTCCTCCCTCCCTCCCTCCCTCTCTTCACAAACACGCCTGTAACCATGCCCTTTCCCTCTTCAAACTAATTACCTCGGCTACCTTGTACCCGCCGCCCCGCGGGACGCCAACAACTGTCAGACCAGTATTATTTTTGAAATTTAAACAATCATCTTACGTGCGCCGCCGCTAAGATCCCGGCCTTTTCGGCAGCTTCGACCTTCAGTAATTAATACCCCAGGGCCCATTATTGGCAAAGCCTTTATCCTCTGGGCCGAGGAGCCTCTAACCCGCTAATTACGGCCAAGCAGCTAATCTTCCAGCCGGCTGATTGACAGCTACACCTATTCTACTAATTGCCTGTTGCAGACAACACCTGGTGAACCGCGGCGCCGGGGGAGAGCGCCGCGCTCCGACAACGCCTACGGGTCCTGAGGGAGGCCAAACAAGAGAGAGAGGCTGGCTGTGTATGTGTGTGTGTGTGAGTGTGTGTGTGTGTGTGTGTGTGTGATGGAGACGAAGCTGCTTAGTTTGTGTATTTTATGGTACGTTCAGTGAGAGACAACATGTTGCTCATCCAACATCAGAAACAATAAAACAATATGAAAACAGTCAAAACGCCTGAGAGTCGATTCTGTCTCTATGAGGACACCTGAGAGTCCATTCTGTCTCTATAGACACCTGAGAGTCCATTCTGTCTCTACGAGGACACCTGAGAGTCTATTCTGTCTCTATAGACACCTGAGAGTCCATTCTGTCTCTATGAGGACACTTGAGACTCTATTCGGTCTCTATTGGGACACCTGAGAGTCCATTTTGTCTCCACGAGGACACCTGAGACTCTATTCGGTCTCTATGGGGACACCTGAGAGACCATTCAGTCTCCACGAGGACACCTGAGAGTCTATTCTGTCTCTATGAGGACACCTGAGAGTCCATTCTGTCTCTACGAGGACACCTGAGACTCTATTCGGTCTCTATGAGGACACCTGAGAGACCATTCAGTCTCCACGAGGACACCTGAGAGTCTATTCTGTCTCTATGAGGACACCTGAGAGACTATTCAGTCTCTACGAGGAAACCTGAGAGTCCATTCTGTCTCCACGAGGACACATGAGAGTCTATTCTGTCTCTATAGACACCTGAGAGTCCATTCTGTCTCTACGAGGACACCTGAGAGTCTATTCTGTCTCTATGAGGACACCTGAAAATCCATTCTGTCTCTACGAGGACACCTGAGAGTCTATTCTGTCTCTATAGACACCTGAGAGTCCATTCTGTCTCTACGAGGAAACCTGAGAGTCCATTCTGTCTCCACGAGGACACCTGAGAGTCTATTCTGTCTCTATGAGGACACCTGAGAGTCCATTCTGTCTCTACTAGGACACCTGAGACTCTATTCGGTCTCTATGAGGACACCTGAGAGACCATTCAGTCTCCACGAGGACACCTGAGAGTCTATTCTGTCTCTATGAGGACACCTGAGAGACCATTCAGTCTCTACGAGGAAACCTGAAAGTCTATTCTTTCTCTATGAGGACACCTGAGAGTCCATTCTGTCTCCACGAGGACACCTGAGAGTCTATTCTGTCTCTATAGACACCTGAGAGTCCATTCTGTCTCTACGATGACACCTGAGGGTCCATTCTGTCTCTATGAGGACACCTGAGGCTCTATTCGGTCTCTATGAGGACACCTGAGGCTCTATTCGGTCTCTATGAAGACACCTGAGAGTCTATTCTGTCTCTATGAGGACACCTGAGAGTCCATTCTGTCTCTATGAGGACACCTGAGAGTCTATTCTGTCTCTATGAGGACACCTGAGAGTCCATTCTGTCTCTATTAGGACACCTGAGAGTCCATTCTGTCTCTGGGAGGACACCTGAGAGTCCACTAGTGTCTCATTGTCTCTATGTGGACACATGGGAGTCCATTGGACATCTACAAATTAATTATGGATTCCATACGGACACCTTGAGTCCAATATTGTCTCTGCATGGATACCTGAGTATTATCACTGTCTCTACACTGATATCTGGGACTTGGGAGCCTATTTTTGTCTCTATGAGGACACCTGACAGTCCAATCTGTCTCTACGTGGACACCTGACAGTCCATTGGACATCTACAAGTTAATTGTTGATATGGACATCTTGAGTCCGATATTGTCTCTGCATGGACACCTGATTATTCTCACTGTCTCTACAATGACATCCGGGACAAGAGAGTCCATTTTTGTCTCTATTAGGACACGAGAGTCCATTCTGTCTCTATGAGGACACCTGAGAGTCCATTCTGTCTCTTCATGGACACCTGGGAGTCCATTGGACATCTATAAGTAAAGTATTGATTTCATATGGACATCTTGAGTCCAATATTGTCTCTGCATGGACACCTGATTATTCTCACTGTCTCTACAATGACATCCGGGACAAGAGAGTCCATTTTTGTCTCTATTAGGACACGAGAGTCCATTCTGTCTCTATGAGGACACCTGAGAGTCCATTCTGTCTCCACGAGGACACCTGGGAGTCCATTGGACATCTATAAGTAAAGTATTGATTTCATATGGACATCTTGAGTCCAATATTGTCTCTGCATGGACACCTGATTATTCTCAATGTCTCTACAATTACATCTTGGACATAAGAGTCCATTTTTGTCTCTATGTGGACACACTAGAGTCCATTCTGTCTCTATGTGGACAAATGAGAGTCCAAGTTTCTGCTTGTCCAACATTTCACTGAAACTGAAGTTCGTCCAGTCGGGATCGTTTCAGACACATTTCATCAACGTTCAGTCAGACAGATTTGGTGTCTTTGGACATGTTGACATGTCCACTGTCCACTCAGAGTCCTGTCAGTTGAAGCATCTCTGTCCTCTTGTGTTAAAGGTTGTCTCTCTCCCCTCGTGTTAAATGTTGTCTCTGTCCTCTCGTGTTAAAGATTGTCTCTGTCCTCTCGTGCTAAAGGTTGTCTCTGTCCTCTCGTGTTAAAGATTGTCTCTGTCCTCTCGTGTTAAATGTTGTCTCTGTCCTCTCGTGTTAAAGATTGTCTCTGTCCTCTCGTGTTAAAGGTTGTCTCTGTCCTCTCGTGCTAAAGATTGTCTCTGTCCCCTCCTGTTAAAGATTGTCTCTGTCCTCTCGTGTTAAATGTTGTCTCTGTCCTCTCGTGTTAAAGATTGTCTCTGTCCTCTCGTGTTAAAGATTGTCTCTGTCCTCTCGTGCTAAAGGTTGTCTCTGTCCTCTCGTGTTAAAGATTGTCTCTGTCCTCTCGTGCTAAAGATTGTCTCTGTCCTCTCGTGCTAAAGGTTGTCTCTGTCCTCTCGTGCTAAAGATTGTCTCTGTCCTCTCGTGCTAAAGATTGTCTCTGTCCCCTCCTGTTAAAGGTTGTCTCTGTCCTCTCGTGTTAAATGTTGTCTCCGTCCTCTCATGTTAAATGTTGTCTCTGTCCTCTCGTGTCTCTGTCCTCTCGTGATTAAACATTTGTAGTTATTTACCGTATTCGGTGGTATTTTTACAGTAAAGGTCAGTGTTTGAGTCTCAGTTTAACTACGGCGGGTTGTTAAGGGCGTGATGGCGTGATGGCGAGCTGGGGTGATGGCGTGATGGCGAGCTGGGGTTTGGAGAAAAGTCGGAGTGATATCTGAGCGTCTGACAGCAGCAGGACGAGGACGGACTGATGTCTGGAGGCAGCCGGGGGGGTTTGGGACTCGCTGTCAGTCTGCTGCCGTCTGACAGGCTGGCGAGGGGAAAAGGCCAGAGCTCTGAGGCTCTGCGTGGGGCCGCAGGCGTGAGGAGGACGCCGTCCGCCCGCCCGCAGTGACGAGAGGTCGCCTCCCGGTCCGACGGGACGCCCCGGCGCCACCGTGTTGTGCAAATGTAACCCGTCACCCCCACGGCTCCTGACCTCAGACTGGCAGCGCCCGGCGAGCGGCCGATCGATTGATCTAAATAACATTATGACGTGATTAACATAAACGGCCCACAGAGGGGCGGCGGCGGGCCCCGACGGGCCGGACCACACAGCAGGCGGCGGCACGACGGAGCGCCGCCACGGATCAGAGAGTCAGAAAATCCATCTGGAGAGAATCTCTCTCTCTCTCAGACAGGAAGCTACTGATTCTCTGCAGTTCTCATCAGGATTCATCGACTCTATGAAGGAGTTCACTAAAATATCAACGACGCTTCTTTGATATAAGTTAATAACATGAAGAATAAAACTTCAAATAATGAAATATTTACTTCTTTAGAAGGAGAAAAAACAAGAAACTATTAATACACTATATGGAAGATTATTTCAGGGAGAATAAACATAATGAGGTCAGTGTGAGAGTTGATCCTCTCAACTCTCACACTGACTAACTGAGTAACTGAGAAATGTTAAATACTGTTATACAAATGTCAGAAATGTCACTAATACAGTGGAAACCTCTGATAGTGATCAGTGAGTTGGGACAGAATCATTTCTCTACAAACGCTGTTTAAATAATTCTCTTACGCCTGGGACACATAGGGAAAGTCAGGAGCGCGTGGCGGCTGCGTGGCGTGGTGGCTGCGTGATTCACGCGTCGGGTGTCCACCCCAGCTGCGTTTCTGTCAGATCTTTCTTTCTACATAGAGTTTGCCTTTTAATCATTTATATTTATTTTAAACAGAGAAAGGTTAAGAAACCTGTGGTAGTTTGTGAATAATAATAATAATCCACAATTAGAACTCCGTACTATATTCATTCATGGAGCTCTCCAAGTCACTGCATGTTCTACAACACTGTCCAGCACATATTTCAGAATAAAAGCCTCGTGTTAACAAATGAAGGAATTCTGTCCCTAGAAAAAAGCGCTTAAGGGGTTTTATTTTGAAATGAAAGCAGGAAGTGTTGATTTAAAAATAATTCTTTAATTTTTTCTCATGTCCGTAACATATTCTACAGATAGACATCGAAACTGTAGTAATGTAGCTGGTATGATGTCAATAGATCACCTTCACTGTCTGTTGCTGCTGTGAAACGCGCGGCACGCGTCAAAAATAAGCGAGACCTCGAATCTCTAGAAGAGACGCAGCTGAGACGCGGGCAGTGTGGCTGCTCTAACCTGTTGACACGGACGCCGAAATAAAAAACAACAGGTAACGCAGCCACCATGCGCTGCTGACGTTCCCGGTGTGGATGAGGCTTTATAGTAATCAAGTAGTCCTCTTAAGGACTACTTGGACAGAATTCCTTCATTTGTTAACATGAGGCTTTTATTCTGAAATATGTGCCGGACAGTGTTCTAGAACATGCAGTGACTTGGAGAGCTCCATGAATGAATGTAGTACGGAGTTTTAATTGTGGATTATTGCTATTATTTACAAATTACCACGTTTCTTTACCTTTCTCGGTCTAAAACCATGGATGTATAAAGAGAACTGGATACAGCGTCATTTATATGGAAGTCCCTCAGCGGCTCAGGGCGACTACTGAGTGATAAAGTACCCGGATCTTCCGGCGATCTTTTGCATCCATCGGGCCCATAGAGCAGGCGCAGTAGCGTCCGCTCGGTCACATGACTCGGTCACGGGACGCATATCCCGGAAGTACACCCGGAAGTACACCAGGAAGTAAACCAGGAAGTAAACCAGCAAGTAAACCAGCAAGTAAACCAAGGCCTATAGAAAGGAGGCTGGGTCACGGGTCATCAACGCTTCAGTTAAACTGCGCATGTGTTTTACCCCAAGACCCAGGTCCACCCGTGACCCAGCCTCCTTTCCATAGGCCTTGAAGTAAACCAGGAAGTAAACCAGGAAAGAAGATATTTTCAGTGTCCATTCAAAACCTGACGAACATCAACTGTGTATGTGTATATATGTATATATGTGTATATATGTATATATGTATGCATGTGTGTGTTCAGGTTCCTGACCGTTGGTCTGCAGCGTGCGTCGGCGTAGGTGGTGGTGGCGTTGGCGGCTCATTCATCACTGTGGTTGAACAGAGATGATTAATCTGCTGTTGGAGCCTCACAGCTGTGAGCAGAGACCCAGGGGGGGGCGCTGTGGAGCTGGGGGGGGGCATGTTTAATGTATGTGTGTGTGTATGTAGGCTGAATATGTCATGAGTGTGTGTGTGTGTGTAATCCTGTCACATGTATGTACAGTATCTGCCTGAGTGTGTGTGTGAGCTGTTAGCCTGATAGCCTGTTAGCTCGATGGATGCTAATGTCTGTCTGTTGGATGGTAACATGTGTGCAGCTTCATGTGTGTCTCCCAGGTGTTGAGGTTTTTCCAGGAGTTTCCATCTTTACGATCCTCCTCCTCCTCCTCCTCCTCCTCCTCGTCTCCAGGCAGCTCCGACCCCGGGGCTTTTGGGTAGTGTTGGCGGGGTAAAACCTGCAGCTCGGCAGCCGTAAACGAAGTAAATGGAGCAGAGAAGTATCTGGAGGGGAACGCCAGCTCGGCCCTCAGCGTGGCACCACTTCCTTCCTCCGTCCTGCGTCAGCTCCTCGTCCACTTTAACGCTCTTCGCTTAAACGACGCTCAAGCGCTCCTCAGCGGGTTCGTCTGTTTGAAAAGTCTTCATGATGGTGGAGGAGTCAAACATGTTGAGTCACTTTTTAATCCTGTTAGCAGCTCTCTGGACGTTAATGTCTCTCTGTCCGTCCTCTTTGGACTGAAACGTCTCAACAACCACTGGATGGATGGTGATGAATGATGGCAGCAGCTACTGTTGTTATTACAGCAGCTAATGGGGATCTAAATACATTAATATGTGTTTCATTTCAGATATGGCCCCCAGGAAGAGCTGCTGTTACCACGGCAACAACTAATGGAGATCACAATAAAGAGGATGAACACGGAGGAAGAGGAAACTCACTCAGATATGATACATCAGATCTGTTACAGAGAGACGGGTTCCAAACATGAAACATGACAGAAGAAAACACCTGAGTTCAGCCTCCTCTGCTTCTTCTTCTGTGGTGTTGAGATCAGACTCCACGCTGTCAGACCTGAAGAAGAAGAAGAAGAAGAAGAAGAAGAAGAAGAGGCGCTGCTTTATTATGCAGAAGCTAAATTAATGCGTTCAAACAGAGAAGCTGCTGCGCTGCGAGCTCTGAGGGTCAAACACATGCAAATATTAGCATGTCGGGACGCTCTTTAAACACGCCGTCATGTGTGTGTGTGTGTGTGTGTGTGTGTGTTATATAACGGAGTGTGTGTGTGTGGATTTAATTAGCTTCCTACTTACAGTCTGATATCAGCTAATGAAGCGGCCGGGTGTCTGTCGGTGATGAATGGGAGGCGTCACCTTAAAACATGATAAATCGGACTCGGCCCCTCTGGACATCAGAAACACAACGCCGTCCAAGCAAGGGATCATGGGTAAATGAGACCTGAGCGTCTCTTCCACCCCCCCGGTGGGAGGGGGGAGGGAGGAAGGAGGGTGAGGGAAGGAGTGAGGCATTGTGGGAAGTTGTGTGTGGAAATCACGAGAGCTGAAAGGCACACAGAGCTGAAATGTCAGGACCCTGAAGAGGGGACCCGTCAGACAGAGAGACGAAGAAAACACAGAGAAGAAGAAGAAGAAGAGGAGGAAGAAGAGGAAGAAGAGGAAGAAGAGGAGCAGCTCAGCCTCACTTTCATGTAGAGACACTGAGAGGAAATATAAAACACACAACAGGAAGGGCACTTGTTCAATTAATTAAAAACAATCCAAATAAATAAAACTCAAACGCCCAAATGACCAAATATAAAACTACATGATCTGAATTTTCTATGCAGACGATGCAATACTACATGTCTGAGACACTATTTGGTTAAAATAATGTACCCTGGTTTAACAAGGAGCACCATCGATCCCAGAAACTAAACAAAAACTGAAATATCGGCTATTAGAAGAAAAATACCTTAAATTTCTAACTCTTCCAAAACAAGATTTAAATCGGAGGTGGAAAACTGTCACCGATAAAACACAAATTTAGAAACAACAGAACACTTGCTCTTAGTTTGTGACACAACTCATAATTTATGGAAATCCGTGAACGATTATCTGAGATCCAACTTCATAAATATAGACTTCTTCTCTTACAACACAATCCAGTTTGGAGTTTTCTTAAAAAAGAAGAACATTGAATTCTGTGGTGTTGAGATCAGACTCCACGCTGTCAGACCTAAAGAAGAAGAAGAAGAAGAAGAAGAAGAAGAAGAAGAAGAAGAAGAAGAAGAAGAAGAAGAAGAATCTTGTTTTGGAAGAGTTGGAAATTTAAGGTATTTTTCTTCTAATAGCCAATATTTCAGTTTTTGTATATTTTCTGGGATCGATGGTGCTCCTTGTTAACATTGTTTTAACCAAATATTGTCTCAGACATGTAGTATTGCATCGTCTGCATAGAAAATTCAGATCATTTAGTTTTATATTTGGTCATTTGGGCGTTTGAGTTTTATTTATTTGGATTGTTTTTAATTAATTGAACAAGTGCCCTTCCTGTTGTGTGTTTTATATGTCCTCTCTGATATAATAATATCATCATTATAACAACATTTTACATACATAAATATAAGTTGGCTGAATCCAGGAAACTCTGAACACTAAACAGAACTTAGTCCAACCCCTTTTCCGCTTCTTATTTAATTTACCTACCTTGATTGTTCTTTTTTGTTTGTTCACTTTATTTGTTTGTTTGTTTATTAGGTTTTTTATTATTATTATTTTCATCTATGATGGATGCCAGCTCAAAAAAAAGAGATGAAAAACACATGATGATTGAGATTTATAAAACAGAATCAGGTGAACTTAATAATAAATCTGATTAAAATAATGTGTATTCTCATTTCTTTGTGTGTAATAAAGTTGTGATTGAATGTTTGCGTCGTGCAGCAGCAGCGTGTTGCGTTTGTGTTTCTGTGTTTCTGTGTTTCTGTGGACTCTTCGTCTGATGACAGACAGACAGACTTTTAATGCACCGACCACGACAGTGATTATCACCTCTGTAATCCTGCAGTTCATTAGCCCCCCCCCCTCGCCATAATTAAGGTGGAGAAGTGCTGGACCCCGGGGATCCTCCTCCTCCTCCTCCTCCTCCTCCTCCTCCTCCTCCTCCTCCTCCTCCTCCTCACTAATGCACACATTAACACTCAGCCTCTGTTGGACTCTAAGAAGGAGGCTGGAGGATCTGGTCTTGTCCTGTGGAGGGTCTGGTCTGGTCCTGTGGAGGGTCTTGGTTCATTGGGTGGGTGCGGGGGGGTCTTGTTAGCGTTGGTTTTATCGGCGTATCGATCGGTCGAGGTTAACGAGCAGACGGCTTGTTGAACTTTATGTTGTGGAAACGCTTTTAAATGTTTACGGAGTCGCTGATCTGAGGAATCTCTCTAACAGCTCATCAAATCCTGCCACTTGTTCACATCAGAGACCGACCCACATCAGGATTCCCCTCTAGTGTTACTGTTTGACAGACCGGGGACGGCGTCTCAGTAGACGCTCGCTACATGCAGTGTCCTTTCAAAATAAACTTCTGTTTTCAAAAGAAGTTAGGAAACGGTCGTGGTTGACGTTAACTTCACTGACTAGCAACTGACGTGACAAAATAAGTCAACGTTACTTTTAGTTTCTCACGGGACATGAACAGCGGTTGAAAGTCTGGTGTTTGTTTGACCCGTCTATCTCCTATCTATTTACGGTCCGATCGTCTCCTAGCACCTTGTCCAATTGGTCGTATAAAGGGTAGTCCCTCTGCTAGACTTCCTGTTTAAGTCCTTGGCTTTACTGACAGCGTTCTTCAGGTGTTTTATTTTTCGTTGGCATTGCTGCTAAGCTCGACGATAACCGTTCACCTCCATCTTCTCTGAAATCTCCTCATAAATCGGCCGGTTGCGATAAGAAGCATTGAGTTTCTTTTGTACGGACTCTCCGGCCCAAATGGACAATAGGCAGCGTGTTTCTTCTGTACGTTTTATTCTCTTTCTCTTCTTCTTCTTCTTCTGTTGTCGTTTAAAAAGACGCCGTTTGTGCATGAATGAGTAGCCAACGTTCTCCCGTTCACACTGAGGACATAGGCGGGGCTTAATGTGGTCATATGTGGCTCAGACCACCTCTGAATGTGGTCTGAGGGATCAGATCTCAATGCGTCTTGACTGCGTTCACATCTGTACTCAGAGCTGATCCGATCACGCATGTTGATACCAGGTGTGAACGCCCCGCCACCTGCACTCACACCTCCACTCTCCGTCAGGGCTGCAGACGGAGAGTGGAGGCCACTGACTGGATGAAACTCAACAGTAGAAACATGAAAATGACCCGTTATTATTATTATTATATTATATAATTATTATTATTATTATTATTATTATTTCTGTATGTTTTGTGAATGCAGCTCGTCACGACGGTGAAGACGAGGAGCTGGAGAGAGAGAGGAAGAGGAAGAGGACGGTTTCCCTCGGTGAGGGTCATGTCTGGACCCCCGAGCAGCGCACACACACACACGCACGCACACACACACACACACACACACACACACACACACACAGTGCATGTGTAAACATTATGAGAGCAGTGGACTCTGCTGCCTCCTCCGAGGACTCGCTGCTTCATGCATAATGCAGACTCAGAGTTTGACCGCTGGCCTGCAGCTGATTGGCCGTCTCGGGGTCGGGGTGGGGGCGTGGGGGTGGGGGGTGGAGGAGGGGTGAACGGTCCATCTCCAGCAGCCTGGAGACCCAACACACACACACACACACACACACACACACACACACAGATCGATGCAGGTGGACTGAGGTGCTGCAGGATTATCTGACCACATCGACTCGGTTTTACTTTCTTTGTTCACACGAGGACGAAGATGAAGAGATGAAAACCTCAAATCTCTGTTTGTGTGTTTCTCTCTCGTATATTTACTCTGCATGAAATCACACCGGCAGCCCTCGCGGCGCCCCCTAGAGGCTGCTCACCTCACTACAACCCCAACAAACAACACGGACAAACAAACAACATCGGGCTGATTTATATCATTATCTTTACTCTGGAGACGTTTCATCACAATCACAGCTTTTATATTTATGTACAAATAGAAACGCTGTCCTCTCAACTCAGTCTCAAGCCAGACTCTTAACCAGGAGACTGCTGTTCGTGTCCCGCGTGAAACTAAAAGTAACATCTTTAATAAGTAATTTATAACAAAATAATCTTGAATAAAAACAGAAGTTGGTAAATGGTCCTTGATTTAAGATGTTTTATATGAACAATACACTAAACCAGAGAGAGTAAAAGGTCTTTGTACACCAAGTCTGTATTTTTCGCCCCAAATTGTCGCACATTTAAAGGGACTCCATGTAAGAATCAGAAATGTCTTGTTAACAGCGACACCTGTGGCCGTTAAGTCAACTAAAGTCAGCGTCCTGTTGCTGGCGCTTGTGCTCGCTCTACATAGACATGAAGGAGCATCACTCAACACAGTGAGGAGACACACGTCAGCTAAAACCACAATATCACTCTATATTCCAGCTGCTTGGCAGTAATGTTAGCTGACCAGACGAAGGTCTCTCCATGAATCAATGCTGATCCTAGTGTTGGCTTTTCCCGCCTCAGCCTCCCGACCGCGGCCGGAGGGAACGGGGGAGACGATAACGTTTCTCTCTGCGGAGCCCCGTCACTTCACAAGACACGGGAAACCTCTGTTGGTCTGGAGGAGCTGCAGCAGTTATTTCTGCACAAACGTCCACTGAACATTCACTAGATATTCTCAGAGCTAAACTAACTCTTCTGCAGTGTGGAGTGAGCAGCATGCACGTGAGAGGTGGAGAGAGAGAGAGAGAAGGAGCGTGGTGTGTGAGTGAAGGCAGGCAGAGGAGCAGAGGAGCAGAGACTCCGGTCCTGGAGACCAAAGCTACGGTCTCCCCCGCGTCCTCCGACCGCGGCCAACACTGTTTAACAGACGGGCTTCACTAGATACAACCAAGAGGTTTTGGTGCTTCACTGGAGTTTGTGTTGGAGTCTGAGTCTGAACAGCGGAGACACACGTGAGCGCCCATGGGACACCGACCCGCAATGATTTATACGTGGAAGAAGTTACAAATAGTCCCTTTAAAAAATAAATCCGACCTCACCTTGTGTTGATCACGTTTAACACGCTGACTTTGAAACTTTTGTCCAGCATTTAAGTTTTCAAAAACAGGTTTGATTTCTGTGTTTTTCTTCTGCATCCGTCAACAGCCAAAAGAGAGTTTTTTTGACCACTCAGAGCCACCGTCCATGCAAACGCCATCATCCAAAAATAGGCGTTGTTTGAATTTTTGGAACGAAGAGAATAATAAAACACATCAGGTTTCTATGCGTAATGTACTACAAAGACCTTAAGTTCTAATATTAAATATGTGTAACAGTGTTATTGATCATATTAATGATTGAAACACAGTTGTGAGATAAACTTTATTCATCCAGAGTGAAGATGTGCAGCGGCTGCAGGACAAAGTAGGAAATAGTGCAAAATAAAATAAAATAAAATCAATACGATGCAAAAAACAAATGATGCCAGAAATGCAAAGTATCATAAATATATCTGGTTAACAGTAATTAATAACTGAAGCGTCAGTGGAGGACGTCATTCAGTCTGTCTCAGTTTAAAACATGAAATAAAACCTCATGTGTCGGAGCCTTCATTTCTCCGTTTAACTCGCTCTCATCGTCTCGTCCTCCAGGTTCGCTTTGAAAAACCAGCGCTGAGGTTCAGAGGCCAATTCCAACATGTCTCTGTCTTTTTTCTGTCTTTAATGGAGACGTGCTCCATGATTTATTCAAATGACAAACCTCCTCTCTCTCTCTCTCTTTTCCTTTCCTGAGGTATTAGTCACTGGGTGCTAATGTCAGATTACTTTACTAGCCATTCTGCTCTTGATAAATGACTGAGACAGGCAGTAAAAAATAGATCAAAACCACTGGGATGAGAAAAAGGAGGAGGAGGAGGAGGAAGGAGCAGAGAGGCCGTTAAATCATTTCCCTCCGCCGCCCGACAGGCCTCGGAAAATGCCACCCATTATTTCTGTGCTCCGGCTAATCAAAGCTTCCAGAGTGATTAGAGAGGAGACGCAGCAGCAGCAGCTCCTCCTTCCTCCACCTTAACAAGCCATTATCACGCCGCCGCCGCTGCCGCTGAAATATGGAGCGCTTCACCGCCCTCGCTACATCACAGGGCAGAGCGCAGGGCGGCTAACTGTGTTATTACACCTTAAATATGTAATTAAGGAATTTTCTCAAGGAGCCGAGTACAAAGAGCCGCTTCAGTCACGTGACAACGAGAACAGGAACTTTAGAGTCAGAAAACAAGACGGAGTATCTCACATACAGATCCACATAACAGCTGTTTATAAAAAGAAAACACAGAAGGTTTAGTTTGCAATTCAATATTAGGAGATAGGGAGGCAAAATGTTGCTCTACAAGTCAGATTTATGAGACAATATGTCCGAATTTGTAGTTTCAAAGTGGAAATAAATCAAAACCTTTTACTTTCTGAGTTTAAATTATGGGATAATATGTAAGAAAATGTTTTTAAAATTCAATATTATGATGCAATGAGTCAAAAATGTTACTTTATAGGACAAACATGTTATGACAAAACCTATGTGAAACTACATAAAAAAATGTTTTTTAAAAGACAAACCTATGAGTCAGTTTATATCATTATTAATTAGAGGCTACAATAAGTTAAACTTTTACTGTCTAAGTCAAAATTACAAGACACCAAAATATGACTTTCAATGTCTTAATTATGAGATTAATTTATTTAGTCAATCAAATTCTGGGATATTAAGTCGTGTTTTTCCGTCTCTCATTGAACGTCAAATGTTTGTGATGATAAACAAGATTCAGACTTTCTGTTTCAAAATTTGTACTTTTAATCACAAAAACTACAAAATGCAAAATTGTTATTTTTCTTAATGTGAAAATTATGTGACAAAAAAATTAATAGAAGTATTACATTCAGACACAAAGTTAAGTTAAAATTGTGAGAAACTTAATTATTTAAAAACAATTATTAGTTTGAACTCAAAATTAGGAGATATCGACTCAAAATGTTGTTCTACAAGTCAAAACTCTGAGAAACAAGTTATGAATCTGAATATGAAGATCGAAATTATGAAATAAACCATTTTTTTCAACTTTACAAGTCAAAATGTTGGGATAATGTGAAAGAAAATGTTTTTCAAATTCAAAATTAGGAGACAGTGAGTCAGAATTTGTATTTTGAAGGTGGAAATAAAAA
Organism: Sebastes fasciatus; assembly: GCF_043250625.1. Lineage (NCBI taxonomy): Eukaryota > Metazoa > Chordata > Actinopteri > Perciformes > Sebastidae > Sebastes > Sebastes fasciatus. The sequence goes on from NC_133804.1 coordinate 33,950,468, forward strand.
AAAAAAAAAAGACTTTCCAAGTCAAACATTTAACTTTCTGAGTCAAAATTAAAAATGTTGTCAATCAGATTGTGAGTTATTAAGTTGAGTTTTATCTTTCCCTCTTTTATAGTGAGTGAAATTGATGTGATGATGAGTAAGATTTAGACTTTCTAATTCAACATTTTTACTTTTACTACTATTTTTTCCTTTCTAAGTTAAAATTGTGAGAAACGTAATTATATAAAAACAATGAGTGTTTGACATGATATGTATTATTAGTTTGAACTCAAATTTAGGAGATAAGGGGTCAAAATGATAAGAAAACAAGTTATGAGTCAGAATTTGTAGTTTTATTGTTGAAATTGTGAAATAAACTAACATTGTTTTTCTGCTTTCCAAGTCAAAATGATTGGATAATATGAAAGAAAATGTTTTTCAAATTCAAAATTATGAGACACTGAGTCAAAAATGTTACTTTACAAGTCAAACCTAGGAGTCTTTGGCATAGCTACTTTCTAATAGGTATTTTGTAAGTCAATATTAATGTTATTATTAATTAGAAGCTATAATGAGTTAAACTTTTACTAAGTCAAAGTGACAAGATACAAATATTTGACTTTCTAGGTATTAATTATGAGATGCAGTCAAACATTTTCGTTAATCTAATCCTGGAACATTACATTGTGTTTTTCTTTCTCTCATTTAAAGTCAAACGTGATGAGAAAAATGTTATACTTTCTAATTAAAAATGTGTTATTTTTACAACAGCAAATACGAGATATGCCAATTTGATTATCTTTTAATGTCAAAATTCTGAGTCAAAACTTTTATAGAAATAAAACATTCAGACACAAAGTCATGAGTTTTTCCTTTCTAAGTTAAAATTGTGAGAAACGTATTGTGTTTGACATTGACATAATATCTCATTATTAGTTTTAATTCAAAATTAGGAAGTACAGAGACAAAATGTTACTCTACAAGTCAAAATTATGAGAAAAAAGTTACGGGTCAGAATTTGTAGTTTTCTTTGTTGTAAGTGTGAAATAAATCAACATTTCTTTCTACTTTCCAAGTCAAAATTATGGTATAATATGTAAGAAAAATGTGGGAAACTACACCAAAAATGTATTTTCTGAGTCAAACCTACATGTCTTAACACAGCAACAATCTCATAGTTAGTGTGTAAATCAATATTAATATAGATATTAAGAGAGACTTCAGGAAGTTCATCTTTTACATTCTTAGTCAAAATGATCAGATGTGATGTAAAACATTTGACTTCTAGGCTAAATCATGATATAATACATACAAATTCTTACAAAATCAATTGTAAGATCTGAGATATCTGAATCTGGACGGTCAAACACACATCATAAAATATTTCTTCCTACGTTAGAGAGTTTATTTGCTTTTGTTTTCCAGCATCCTGTCGACCATACGAGACCACAGTCTGTATCGGTTCTTTTTCTTCTCTCATTTTAGCAGAAAAACAGTTGAATTATTTACAGCGTGGGTCGAGCAGAGCGACCTCGGCGCCGCAGTGACACTAAACCTGAAATAACTAAGTGAAGAACGGTGTCTGTTAGTGCATCAGAGGGTGAAGACAACAATCAGCAGGCTGGCTGGTCGAAAAAACACAAAAGCTTCAGAAGCTTCAGGACATTTCATGAAAACTGTTTGTTCTTTAACTTTTTTAAGTATTCACTCATTTATTTTTAAGTACTTTCTGATTGCTGCACCTCATTACTTTTACAATCATTGTTCTGGAGTCAATGTTCTTTAATTTTCTTCATGATGGAGGGCAGTTTGTTACCTCAGATTTTGAGTTACTGCAAAGTTAACTTTTGAAACTGAAGACAGGTGAACGCAGTAGAAAATAATTGATCGCTTTGTGTTATGAGGAACAGCTGGGTGGGCGGAGCCTGTTTACACCTGTTCAGCAGGTAAAACACCTGACACCTGTTGATGTGACTCTCAGCACCATGGCAACACCAGAAAGATACAACACAAAACTATGACCGTTTGAGTCCAAACTACAGGTGAGGTGTGTGAGTGTGTTCGCTGACATCACCTGCACTTTACCTGCTTTTCTTTCATAACACACACACGACAAACAATATTTATTCAGGACCCTAAAAATACTGACGAACCTCTATAATGGGGACCCCAAAAATACAGACAACCCTACATTGTGGAAAATAGTGATGAACCTCCATTGTGGGGACCCTAAAATTAGTGACAAACCTCCATTGTGGGGACCCTGAAAATACTGACGAACATCTATAATGGGGACCCCAAAAATACAGACAACCCTACATTTTGGAAAATAGAGATAAACCTCCCTTGTGGGGACCCTAAAAGCGGTGACAAACCTCCATTTTTTGGGATCCTAAAAGTACTGACAAACCTGCCTTGTGGGGACCCTCAAGGTAGTGAAGAACCTCCATTGTGGGCACCCTAAAAATTCTGACAACCCTACATTGTGGAAAATAGTGATAAACCTCCCTTGTGGGGACCCTCAAGGTAGTGATGAACTTCCATTGTGGGGACCCTCAAGGTAGTGATGAACTTCCATTGTGGGGACCCTAAAATTTGTGATGAACCTCCATTGTGGGGACCCTGAAAATACTGACGAACCTCTATAATGGGGACCCCAAAAATACAGACAACCCTACATTGTGGAAAATAGTGACAAACCTCCCTTGTGGGGACCCTCAAGGTATTGATGAACTTCCCTTGTGGGGACCCTCAAGGTAGTGATGAACTTCCCTTGTGGGGACCCTCAAGGTAGTGATGAACTTCCCTTGTGGGGACCCTACAGTCTTCCCATTGGCCTGCAGACCTGAGTTTGAGTTTTGCAGTCCTAATGCAACTTCTCATGTCATGAGGATTCATCCTCTGGGACCATGAATGTATTAAGTATACTGTATGTATAAGTATCTGTTGAGATATTTCACTCTGAACCAAAGTACTGAGCAGACACACAGACACAGAAAGACAAACCTCCTCTAATGTGACTGAGGATGTACTGAAGACGGGATGTGAAAGCTTAAAAACATATACTGGCGTGTTAGAAGTGTGAAATGTGATGGTTTTTTGGTGAAAGGCTCCACATTACAGCGTTAACGTGGCCTTGAACAGTCTTGTTATGGAGGCTCAGAGAGGAGAAATGTGCCGGGTCATTATCATGGGCAGCGATCTCTCAGAGATGAGAGAGTCGGCTCTCGGTTTCCCCTCGATGGCAATTAGACGAGTGTGATGGGATGAACTTCACTGTTTTAGCCACGAGCGAAAAACTCTGCTGTCAGGCTGCTGCTGACAACCGGAGGAGAGAGGAATCAAATAAATCTGCAGCTCGGCTCCATGTAATCCTCTCTGAGCGGCTGCAGTACTGAAGGAAGTATACCCTCTACTGCATTATACAAGTATCTGTACCACTACACAAGAAAACACTGATAGTATTCTATATTAATGTTATTAGAAACACATCAATCAGCTGCACTTTTGCACGTCGTTATTACCATAAACACATGAATAAATAAATATGTATATGACTGATTCTTCCTTTATGTACAACAATGATTAACAAGAAACTTGGGCGTGGTATGAAGTAAAAGTACTAATATCACAATGTAGAAATACTACAGAGTCCTGCAATCAAAATCCTATTTAAGTGCAGTAAAGTGTTAATACTGATGCATCAACAAACACAGTAAGAAAAAACACCAATATTGTATTTTATATTTAGTTTATATTATAGTTGACATTTTGGTGATGCAAAAAACAAACCGTTCTCACTCCCTACTCGTCAAATATCGCCGTTTTTGTCAGCGCTCCTCGGCATCGGAAACCGACGCACGGAGGCGCCCTTTAGCAAAACTATGTGACAAACCGGGCTTTCAACTAACTCCAATGTAAACCCACCCGCGGCGTTATTCAACGGTCGGAGCAGTGACGTAGGGAGGGGAGGTGTACGGGTCAAATAAACAAAAAAGTCTTTCAACCAGGAGACTTCTGTTCGTGTCCCGTGTGAAACTAAAAGTAACGCCGACTTATTTTGTCACGTGACTTGTCGGTATCGTCAGCCCCGTGAGTCGCTAGTCAGTGAAGTGGTGGTGTTGCCCAAACTTAACTTCCTGTGAAATAGGAAGTTTATTTTGAAAGGACACTATGCATGTAACAAGCGTATATTGAGACGCCGTCCCCGGTCCGTCCAACAGTAACGCTAGAGGGGAACCCCGTACGTCGGTCTCTGATAACGAGGGGCGCTGACCACGCGGCGGTATTTTGATGAGTTGGGAGTGAGAATGTGTTGACAAAAACAACGTGATTATGTGAAATGACCACGACCTCTTAACAGCACATTACGGCATTTTACGTGACGCCACCACGGAAACAATTTAGGTTTAGGCAACAACCTACCTGGTTAGCTTCAAGAAAGAGAACATATATATATATACATGTATATATATATACATATATATACATGTATATATATATATATATACATATATATATATATATACATGTATATATATATACATGTATATATATATATATGCACATATATGTATATATATATATACATATATATATATACATGTATATATATATACATGTATATATATATATATACATGTATATATATGTATATATATATGTATACATATATGACGCCCCACGACACTCTGAGGAAAAGTCTAGCCTGTCAGAATTCTTCGTCTCGACACGCCTATTGTGACGTCTCCAACGACGTGTTCCTTTGCGTTGACCAATCAGGTGCTCTGTCCAGCACGCAGTCGCAGTCCGGTCACTTAGTAATAAATAAACATGGAGAACAGGAGAAGGGACGCCCCGTACCGTCCTCTCTGTGCCGCCCAGGAGCGCATCCACAACCGTTTTTTCTGTCTTTTCTTTTTCTTTTTGCAACGCCAGACCGCCAGCATCACACACAACGCTTCTGTCACCATCATCGACAGTTGCTTCGACCGCCTCCCCGATGATGTCTGAACTCGCGCACGATCGTGGAATACGACGTTCCGTGATTGGTCGTGGTCATACGTGTAGTCTTGCCAGTCACCTGACCAAGACACTGCAAGAGTTTATGGTGCTCCGATTGTTAGATCTGACATGGTGACCATCGTCAAAGACAAAAATATTGTGTAGTCTGATCCCGGCATAAGACACGGTTTTAGTCCCATGTTTGAACCATCCGTCCACGCCGACCTCCTCGCTAACGTGGACCCTGATTAAAGCATATTTCTGTTGAACCTGGGTATTTGTGTGCCACCACAACAAATGATCCTAATTGACTTTCCATTGGCATTGTGTCGGTGGTGTATGCACATCATTTTAATGGAACAGCCCATAAGTCCGATCCCCAACAGTCCGAAAAATGGCCCATTGGTCAGAAAGAACATTAGTCCGACAGCCCGTTATCCGGAACACAATTTTCCCAAAATATAAACTCTCTGTAGAAAGTTTCCAGTTCAGCTCCGTCGGGGATAATAGAGCTAATAATAAAAGACTGTCACGCCTCGGAGTTACATGAAATAAATCATTAATACTGATGATAATTGATTAAATTGATGATGTTGCTAATTTTTTAAAGATCTGAAAAATGAGAAAAATGTCCCATTGGACAGAAAGCCCATTTGTCCGACAGCCCTTTATCCTGAAACATAAACGCCCATTTTTCCGAAAATTAAAACTCTGTGCAACAAACAGAAGCACATGTTTAATTATTATAGAGGATAACGGCAGTGAGTAATAAGAGGCAGAGAGGAGAGTCAGGCCTTCCCCAGTTGAAAAAATAATTAAGAAGGTTCGATAACGTCAGAGTGTGTGTTTTTGGAACAATAGCCGTTTGTTTTCGGGGTAATGGGCTGTCGGACAAATGGGCCGTCCCCGAGGCACCAACCAAACTCTGTACATTTTTATCAGTATTTCATTTATCCTCACATTTTATTTATTTGTGTAACTTTCATATTAAATGATCTATAATGTCTGTGATGATCTGATGAGCTTTGGCTCATTGTGACAAATATTTCTCACTATTTTCACTATTTCTTTTCCTCCACCTCCTCCGCCTGTTTCTGGATCTGTCAGCTGAAGGTCACGACAGGAGGAGATGGACTTTAAGTTTCCCTCACAGCTCAGAGGAAACTCTCTGAGGCTGCAAACTGCCAATAAGTCGTACATTATTTAGGCGTCAGCTGAGGGAGCCGCTGCCAAAACACAATCTGAGCCAGAAAGTTTCCAGTTCAGCTCTGTCGGGGATAATAGTGCTAATAATGAAAGACTGTCACGACTCGCAGATACATGGAATCTGTTTGTAGATGAACATGTGGCTGCAAAGATCATTAATACTGATCGTTAATCAGTGATGATTAAACATTGATGAGGTTGCTGTTTCTGTTATAAGTGTTTGTGTATGAAATCATGTTTTCTAATCTTCAATTTTAAAGATTTGACAGAGATCACACTGGTCCAAACCAAAGATCCTCTAGTGAAGAATCACCGCCTCACACTGGTTTAACTGGTTTGTTTAAACCAGTTTAAAATCTGTAACTGGAAATAAACTTTCTTTAAAGTGCACATTCTGTATATGTGCTGGTTTGTAAAGCAGAAGAGATGAAGTGAGGTCTTCCTCAGAGTGCAGGTTCAGTGATGGTGAACAGGTGATTGGTGTCAGGTGTTCATCGTTAGGACTAATTAAACACAGAGCACCTGAAGGCAGCACAAAGACTTTAAGATTTAGAGAAATAACATCAGACTTCAAAAGAAAAACAATATTAAATATAAGATTATAATCTTATCTTTTTATTTTTGCTTATTTAATCATTTTTTATATTTAAATTGTAAAATATTTCTCTTATTTTAAATGTTATTATGATCTTTTCTTTTTTAGTTTTGCTTATTTAATCCATTTTGAAATAAATAATTCTTGCTCATTTAATCCTTTTTTGTAAAATATTTTTCTTATTTAAAAACTCATTATAATCAATTTTTGTTTTATTTTTGCTGATTTGATCCTTTTTTTTATTCAACCCTTTTTATATTAAATAGAAAAAAAGGATTAAATGAGCAAGAATTATTTATATTTATTTTTATTTATTTAAAATAAGAAAAAAATGTCACAAATTAAATCAAATTAAAAATGTTACTGCACTCCATAAATAATATATAGCAGTGAATCTTCTCTTTTGAGAAGCTGAACCATTTGTTGACTAAAAATTAATTATGTAATCGTTCAGCTCTGAACAAAATTAATAATGTCAGACATTAAAAGAAAAACAATATTAAACATAAAAAAAGAATGAAATCAGCAAAAATAAAAAATAAGATTAGAATTAAATTTAAAATAATACAAATAAATATATGCTACAAATTCAATACAATTTTAAAACGTTGTCCTTGAGAAGCTGAAACCGTTCGATGATTAATCATTTATCACAGTAGTTCCGTGGCGTGAAATGACACGCAAAAAGCTTAAAATGCGTAATTGAAAACACAGATTAATTGTCCGGGAACGTCATTTCTAGGGGACAGGGTTGGTCTTTTTTATTCATGTTTGTATTGTTCATTTATTCAATACAACACAATACAAATAGTTTTCATTGCTTTAATTGGGGCTGAATATTCGACTGGAACTTAAAAATCTTTTTTTCTTTGGCAAAAAGTTAAAGAAGAATCAGAACACCTCTGAAAGTCCAGTTTGTTGTAGTTTCACCTAAAACGAGCTGCAGAAGAAGAAGAAGAATTGATTTGAGCCTGAAAGCAGCGGCGTCCTTGAAACGATCACAAGACGTCTGACATCACTTCTGTTGTTTGTTTGTTTGTTAGTTTCTTCGCCTCCGTTATCGATCAGCTGCAGAGAAACCTGAAAAACCTGAAAAACTGACAACCGGACGAATCCCGACAGACTGAGGGAAGATTTCAGGAAACAGCCTTGGAGATGACGGAGTGAAGCATCAACGTTTATTTATTTATCACTTCCAGCTCCCGTTCCATCCCTCCTCTTCTTCTTCTTCTTCTTCTTCTTCTTCTTCTTCTTCTTCTTCTTCTTCTTCTTCTTCTTCTTCTTCTTCTTCTTATTCTTCTTCTTCTTGTTCTTCTTCTTCTGTTTTTTAAACGTGTATCTGAGACGACGGCGGAGCGATACGAGCAGATTTCAACACGTTAGTCGGACGATCAGAAACATGTCGTCTTCGTGAACCGTCTGTTTCCTGGAATCTGATTTTCCTTTTTTAGTTTGAGATCTGGTTTCATGATTCTGCTGTAAACTCCAGCTGTTTCCTGTTTCATCTGTCGCGACCTTTGCCCTTTAATTCAGAGTTCAAATGATTTACCAACTTAACAGTGAGACAAGCATTATATTAAACAGAGCAAAGGGCGTTTCTCTACCCTATAAAAAAAATCTTAAATACATGAATAAACACTTATATCTGCTTACAACTACATTATAGCCTGTAATAATCCATTTATTATGTTTATATACAGATTATATGTGATAAATAAGAGGGGTTACCCAAAGGGAATTAATTCTATAATAGTCTCACACAGTAAAAAGCAATGCATATTTGTATTTATTTATTTCATTGTTTCTTCAGGCAACAAAAACAAAAGTACATTTTTCCACTGCAGTGAAATAAGACATTTTTTAAAATATCTTTTTTTATGGACAAAAGTAATGTGTAAAACCCAAGAAATAAAACATTTTACACACAACTAAAACATTTAACATTTATTAAAATTAATAATAAAATGACAAATTACTAATGGTCTAATAAGAATAACAGAAAGTCATATGGAGGAGCAGATATAACTATCAGCAGTCAATAAAACATTTAAAATATGTCCAGAGAATCATAGTGACATAATAATTTCAACCTATAAACAATAGAATAACATATATATTTTTTTATTTTTCAAGGGGTTATAATTTACAATATTAAGTTTTAGTTAAAACAAAAAAATAAAAGATGCTTATTAGCAGTTACCACAACGGAAGGAAATCTTAAAGGAAAAGTTAGTTTATTCTCTTTCTCTCTGAGAGTTCAGATTCCACTCTCATGTCTGAAGGTTAATGTTAGCTTAGCTTAGCATAACGACTGGAAACAGGTGGAAACTGCTAGCCTGGACTTTCGAGACATTTTCCGGTACATAACCGAGATGTTTTTACACTTTTTAAACCAGATATAACGTGTTAATCAGCTTTAGAAGAGCTTTACCTTTGATTAAATCCAGGCTAGCAGTTTCCCTCTGTTTCCAGTCTTTATGCTAAGCTACGCTAACTGGCTGCTGGCTGCAGCTTCGTATTTAATATACCAACTCAGTCTCACGGCAGTTTGTGATGGCACATTTTTTTCGAGACGCTCAGCACAACTTTCAACGATGCGTTTTCCTACGAATGTCCAGCAACACGTGATGCACGTTTCAATTTCCGCCCCAGTCTTTTCAAAATAAAACTACTTAGTTAGGTTTAGGAAAAGATGTTGGTTTGGGTTAAAAAAACTCCAGAAGTGCTGTAAGTGCAGAAGTTACAAATAAATCAACGTTGACTTTGATGAAATGTCGGTAAAGTAAATATGAAGCAATAGCCAGTTAGCTTAGCTTAGCATAAAGACTGGAAACAGAGGGAAACTGCTAGCCTGGATTTGCAAGACATTTTTTGCAAGATATTTTTTGCCGGCTGTATAGCTTCATATTTAGAGTCTATCAATGTGAACATCTGACTCTCAGAAGAGTAAAATGTGGAGCTACTCCACTGATTAGTTTTTATTCAGAGTGAATATTAAGATGTTTAAAGGGCCAGTCCGTCTCTCTTTATTTAACCCTCTACAGGGTTAACTAACTCTGAGGTGACATTTAGTTTCTATTCCCCGGCAGATACAGACAGAAAAGTTGTTTATTGCAAAGATAATTAAGTTTGTGTGTTTTTAATATTTTGTCCTGGACTTGTCAAACTATTTAATAATGTAAATAGGAAGTTGTCTAATTGGATCTGGCAATTTCTCCCCATGATGGATTTCATCACGGACCAAAAAAAAAAAAAAAAAAAAGATTCATTTCTGACAAGGAAACCGGCTGTCGGTGCTTTTTATTAATCGCCTCCTCCTAATTTAAGTGAGCAGGCTGTCATTAAAACGCTGAGACTCTCGTCCTGTTCGAGCTTCTTTCACGACACAATTTATCTTTTTGGCTGCTTTAAGCTCCAATTTGTAATGAGTTATTGGGCTGTTCCCCAATATTCCCCTGTGATTGAGCAGGAAGTATTCGGGACATGATTTATAGATGTTAATTGTGGTGTTCAAAAAAATTCACAATGGAGTACAGGAGGAGGAGAAAAAAAAAGACGAAGAGGAGGAAGAGGAGGAGGAGGAGGAGGAGGAGGAGGAGGAGGAGGAGGAGGAGGAGGAGGAGGAGTGAGGTGCACATCTGGAGAAGTCGTCATGACTGAAGCCAAGTTTCTGGTCCTGGGAGGGAAGTAAAAGCAGAGCTGAATGTGAACTAAGCTGCACCCTGGAGAGTACAAAATATTTTCCCCTGTCAGCTCGGCCCCGGGCCCCTCAGCTCGGCCCCGGGCCCCCCCAAATCCCACATGTGGCGACCTCTGGCGAACCCTGGTCCACATCAGATCCCCCTCTGCAGGAGCTCCGTGTGCTCGCTGCCCAAACAAGACATATTTGTATTTGATATTAAAGCAGCATCAGGCGGGACATCCATCAGCGAAACATTTCAGGAGGGAGGAGGAGGAAGAGGAGGAGGAAGAGGAGGAGGGAGGAGGGAGGAGGTGAGGATGGGAAAACAACATGTGTCTCCTCCTAAAGTGGGACCCACCTGCAGCTCCTCCGTCGCTCCATCCAACCAAACTGAAGAGAAGTTCATGAAAATGAGTTAAAGTGCGTCCAGAGGAGCTAATGATCCTTCCTCCTCCTCCTCCTCCTCCTCCTCCTCCCTCCTCTGACTCCATCAGGGAGTCCATCCATAACCTCACATGTTTTCCACACAGGGAGGCTCGCTGTGTGATGACGACAGCGTTTTTTAAAAACCTGGTGAGAAGTGAAGCAGTTTGGGAAACAGAAATCCCTCATGAGCTTTTAAAAACATCCACGTCCTTTATCAACACTTACTGCACTCATATTTACTTTGTATATATATATATATATTTATTTATATATATATATATATGTTCTTTATACTTTTACATTAAAAAGGACAGTTTGATTTCCCTTACTCTTTATTAACCCTTAATTTACTCCTGAAAACAAAGCAAACCATAAACGTAAGGCTGCTACTGAAGGTCCCAACAATGTGTTTAAGGATGGAGGTTTATTTATTTATTTAAGTTTAATTTAATTTAATATTATTTAATTTTATTATTATGATTATTATCGTATTATGATAATTTTATTGTTATTATTATTTGTATGATTATTGTTATTATTATTATTATTATTATTATTATTATTATTTATGGGGGATACCTGACCAGAACATCTGGCAACTGTCAAACTGTCTGTGAGATGAATGAACAGCGGATTGTATTTATAGTTTAAATTATTAAATGAGTAAAACTAATTATTATTATATTATTTAAAATTAAAGTGTAAAATGTCAGATATCTATAACCAAACGTTTCAATTTAAAATAAATGGAAAATTAACATGACAAAACTTTTCGTAACTTTTACATGACTTTTTCTTTAATTTGAAATATGAAACAAATCCACTAACTTTAATTATATGGATATTATAAAGATAAGGGATTTTATTGTACATTTTAATTATTTTAATTTAATTTAATTTAATTTATTTCTATATTTTAATTTCTTTTATTTTTCTTTTTTTCTTTATTTCTTTATTATTTTATTATTTTTTAGAGCTGCCAGGTTTGTGTGTTTTCTTCAGAAACATAGTTTGATGCAGAGTGAAAGATATTATGGGGGATACCTGATACCTATCCATCCATCAGTGTAATCTGCTAATCTATTTTATATTACAGGATTTTTATTGTTTTTTCCAAATGTTTCTGTGTTTTCAGTTTTGTATCTGGAGAGGATGACAATAAATCCTACATTTAATCTTGTAATGACTTCATAAAATGGGGATTTTTGCAGGAAGTTGATGTCCTGCTTTCCAGAATAAAGTTCAGATGAGATTCTGGATTGTGTGTTTTCAGTTTATATTAACGGATTTTACTGTTTTCTTCCTGTTTCTGTGTTTTCAGTAACAATAAATCCTACATTTAATCTTGTAATGACTTCATAAAATGGGGATTTTCACAGGAAGTCGATGTCGTGCTCGCCAGAATAAAGTTCAGACTACCTTCAGTTTAAAGGTCGTGTTGACATATTTCTCTCTCGGCGTGTCGATGAGTTTAAACTCTGAACACCAGCCGCTCAGGTTTCATGTGAATTTGCATAAACTCACACATGTTAGCGAGCGCCGCCGGGGGACTTTCCCACCCCCGCCGTCATTCATGTCGCACTCCAAAGGATTGTGGGAAGCTTGAGGATGATAAATGTATACACCCCCCCTCCTCCTCCCTCCACGTCCTCTTTCAGCTCGCCCGTTGGCACGACGCTCCTCAAAGGTTTCTATAGAAATGACATTTCTTCTTCTTCTGTGTTATATTTTCCTGCCCCCCCCCCCCCTGTGGTCTCCTGCTCAGGTTAACCCCCCCCCCATCCTCCTGTCCTCCCCTCTTCCTCCCTGTTGGACCTCCTCTTTCTCTCCTCTCAACATCTTTTAAGTTGTGGAGCAGAACAGATGGCAGAACATGTAGCTGACCTAAAATACATCCCTCCTCTGGGAGATGTTTCCAGCTCTCAATATGGCCGATCTTCCTCCTATAAGCGCCGGCGAGGATCGCGTCGGAGATGGCCGACCGGGCGGCGGCGAGGACGAGGAGACACAAACCTAAAACTAAAACTCCATCAGTGACATTTAGCAGCAAACAGACGTATAAATATCATAGCAGGTGATCCCAGCGTTTGGCAGCCATTTTGGCTCTTCTTCCCGTCCTCGGTCCCAGCGGGGCCGCCGACAAAGACCAGCTCTGCTGCTCGTCTTCTATCTATACGGTTTATTAACATATGGAGCCAAACCGGTAGAATACAGGGAGATATGTGGACCAGGACTCTTTAAACTGCTGCAGCGTCTCCTTCATTACTCACATTGTTATAACTGTATTCTGATGTATTTCTTTTGTATATTAAAGTGAATGTTTCAACACACTACAGGTAAAAACACTTCTCTTCATGCACTGGTCAATTTACAGATTTTGGGCTTCTTTCAGACCGGTGAGAAGAAAACATTTATTTTACTACTCTGTCTATTTGCGTCTGTAGATTTCTGCTAAATTCACCAACAGTTAACATGAGACGATGCCTCATTTGCATATTTAAACTAAGGCTGTCAGAGAGAAAAGTCAGAAAAATGTAAAAGAAATGTCAGAAAAATAACTGAAAAAATGTCACAGAAATGTTGTAAAGAAAAAGAAAAAAGAAAAGAAATGTAAAAAAAAAATCTGAAAAATGTAAAAAAAATAAGTCAGAAAATGTCAAAAAATGTCAAAAAAGTAAAAAGAAATGTCAAATTTTTTTTAGAGAAAAGTCTGAAAATTGTAAAAAAAAAAAGTCAAAAAAAAATCTGAAAAATATCTGAACGGGAATCCAAAAAACATAAGAAAAATATCTGAAATGTGTCCGAAAATATCCAAAAATATATCCAAAAATTGCATGATTGTATATCGTTAATCACAATTAATCGCAAATGAATCACAAATGAATCGCACATTTTTTATCAGTTCAAAATGTACCTCTCTAGTTTACTATGATACCAGTATCTTCACTCTAGATTTAAAACTGAGCCGCTACGACCTAAAAATCACAAGTTGCGTTAAAGAAATTAGTGGCGTTAAAACGAATTTGCCGTAGTTGGTTCTTCTGTCTGTTTCTGGATGCTGAGCTCACGCCGACCGTCGTCTACTGTAAGAAATACACCAACTATGGATCAGTACCTCATACTACCCCACTTCAGAACACCCGAACTGTCCCTTTAAACTGAAACCGTTAATCAATTAACTGATTAAAAGCATTAATTAATTAATTAAACTCTATTTAGATAAAAGTCTTTATGTTCTTTGTTTGTAACTGAGAGGATTGTTTTAGTTCTCTTAGTTCATTGTCTGAGCAGGAACGACTTCAGTGTGTTTGTTGTGAGGGTCGACCTCCGTTGACTCCACCCTGAAGCTGACCTCCGCCTCACCTCGCCGCCTGCTAACTGGAACCAGGACGGAGGTAATGTCCCCAAGATGTGTCCCCAACGAAGAGCAGCGGTGACGCTGGCGGAGGTCGGAGGTCTGGATGTCTTCCCGTCACCTCTAAAGTGAAGACACAATCCGTCTCTGTGTGAAGTCGTGTGACGAGGAGGTGAACGGCGAGATTTACGGCGTGGACGACGTCGTTTGGCAGACGTGACGGTAATTATTGTCTGAGAGCGGAGTGATGTGGGGATGACGTACGCCGCCTTTTGTTTAGGTCGACCTGAAGGAATGTGAGGAGAAAATAATTAGTTCTGGCACCAAATGAACGTCTGAAAACAGAAAGAGTCAAAGTCTGGAGTCAGAGACGTTTCCTCTGAATCAGACCGCTGGTAAATGATGTGCCGTGTGAAACCAAGTCAACGTTGATTTATTTGTAACCTCTGAAATTAAGTTACAGAACTTTAGTAGGTATTTTAAGTATTTTCAACACAGTCTCACGGCAGTTCGTGAAATACTTTAGGAACTATGTAAGCGAATCAATACATACAATTTCATGACTATTCCACGAACTGCTGTTTGACTGGGCTGGATGTTTGTGTCCCAAAGTGTTGTTGACTTATTTTGAAGTTACGTTAGTGACGTTAATGACGATAGTTACATCAGTTACGTTAGTTACGTTAGTTACGTTAGTGACGCAAGTTATGATAGTGATGTTAGTTACATTAATGACGTTTGTTACGTTAGTGACGTTTGTTACGTTAGTGACGTTTGCTACATTAGTGACGTTAGTCACATTAGTGACGTTAGTTACGTTAGTGATGTTAGCGCCGTTAATTACATCAGTTACGTTAGTTATGTTAGTTACATTAGTTACGTTAGTGACGTTAGTTACGTTAGTTACGTTAGTGATGTTAGCGCCGTTAATTACATCAGTTACGTTAGTTATATTAGTTTCGTTAGTGACGTTAGTTACGTTAGTGACGCAAGTTATGATAGTGATGTTAGTTACGTTGATGACGTTAGTTATGTTAGTGACGTTGGATAATTTAGTGACGTTAGTTACGTTAATGATGTTAGTTACGTTAATGGCGTTAGTAAAGTTATTGATGTTAGTTACGTTAGTGATGTTAGTTACATTAGTGACATTTGTTACGTTAGTGAGGTTTGTTACGTTAGTGAGGTTTGTTACGTTAGTGACGTTTGTTATGTTAGTTACGTTAGTTACGTTAGTGACGTTTGTTACGTTAGTGACGTTAGTTACGTTAGTTAAATTAGTGATGTTAGCGCCGTTAATTACGTCAGTTACGTTAGTTATGTTAGTTACATTAGTTACGTTAGTGACGTTAGTTGCGTTAGTGACTTAGAGACGTTAGTGACTTAGAGACGTTAGTTACGTAAGCGACATTGGTTAATTTAGTTACGTTATTTAACATTAGTTGACGTTAGTGACAATAGTTACGTTAGTGACTATAGTGACGCTAGTGACGATAGTGACGTTAGCCTTGGTACATTGTTTACGTTCATATTTGACTTAGTTTACGTACTTATTTTAAGACCAAACATGATGTTTTTTCTAAATCTAACTAAGTGGTTTTGTTTCCTCAACAAAGC
Source organism: Sebastes fasciatus (assembly GCF_043250625.1). Lineage (NCBI taxonomy): Eukaryota > Metazoa > Chordata > Actinopteri > Perciformes > Sebastidae > Sebastes > Sebastes fasciatus. The sequence continues at coordinate 33,966,332 of NC_133804.1, forward strand.
TGTGACCTTTTCACAATAACGATGTGGCGTTAAATGACAGATGAAATGTCCTTAAAATGCTATTTATACGTCTACCATGAGATCAGGTTGGAATCTGCTTTTTGTTGTTTTGGTGCTCAATAGAAATAATAAAAGTAAAAATCTAAACTACCTCAACAGTCAAGAAACTATTAAAGAATAATAACTAAAGTAGCACTTCATAACTAAATATAGAATAAAACAAACCCGTACATCTGTTTTTAAAATGAAAGAGCTGCACAGTTTTTTGCAGGAATGTGTAAAAGTTCACATAAATGAAATGTGCAGAGGAGGAAATGACATTATAAGGTATTTTAACGGCTGGTTGAATAGTGTGAAACACAGCTGCATATTTCTCTGCTGTTTACAGGTTAAATTCTTCCAACAGTTCATTGTTAACATGTGAGTGAAGGATGTGAAATACTTCCACCATGTTGGCGCAGCGTCAGACCACCACAGGAAACCCTCACACTTAACAAATATGGAGATCCGTATTTATTTTTCCAGTTGTAACTGAAGTGCTGCAGTTTTACAGCTGGAAGTCAGAGTTTCCTGCTTTTCTCAGATATTTAATGTGCGAGAGCGAGTTGGCAGCAGCGGGATGTAATGGAGGAGTGTTGAGAACAGTGGTGGCATGTCCACTCAGCCAAACGCTGCCAGCTCAATCTCTCTGGATTTCACATTAAGATCGCCCACCGAGAGCCAGAAGAATAATAAAAAAACCTGAATAACCTTCAGCTGCTGACAGACGCCGAGGCCACGCCCCCTCGTTCACTCCCAGGTTATTATCTCATCAACCTACGAGTCATTACCGATGTGAGCTGAGGAGGAAACGAGGACTGAAGTCAGAGAGGAAAGGAAAACATTCAGCGCTGTATGGAAGACCATTACTGACAAGTTCATGAACATATATATGTAGTTATAGTTACAGGATACTCAGCAGTTTGGTAAATATTCATGAGTTTTAATGTTTTAATTCGTGTACGCCGACACGGATTCCACTTTTTTTTCGTATGTAATCCACGTAATCGTGAACGAGGAAGGATAAAGAGCGGTGAACGCCACCTTGTAGGGAGGAGGTTGGAGTGGATGGGTGGGTCTAAAAACACCAGACTTTCACCAGGAGGCCACTATTGGTGCCCCGTGTGAGGCCAGAAGTCAATGTTGATTTATTTGTAACTTCTGCACTTAAGTTACAGCACTTCTGGAGTTATTTTAACCCATCCTACCATCTTTTACTAAACCTAACTAAGTAGTTTTATTTTGAAAAGACTGGAGCAGAAATTGACACGTGTGTCACAGTTTCCTTCTGTTTCCAGTGTTTATGCTAAGATAAGCTAACTGGCTGCATTTAAGATATCATACGAACCGCTTTATGAGGCTACATATGTATTATTCATCGACATTTACTTCACAATGACAAGTTAAAGCTAAACGCTGGTCGTGTCCCGTGTGAGTCAAGTAACTTCCGTACTTAAGTAACGCTACTTCCACCGTCTTTTCCTAAACCTAACCAAGTTGTTTCCTGTGAAGGCGGAAGTTTATTTTGAAAAGATTAAGATCATATGAACCGTTGTTTGAGGATACGTTGCATTGTAGCACATGGTCAATGTTGTGAAGCGGTGGCAGCTAAGTTTTGGCAATAAATCTACTTAGTTATGGTTAGAAAAAACATCACGGTTTGGCTTAAATTAAGTTTGCTTGTAACGTAACATAAACTACGGACGTAACGTCACGTGACTCAGTGACATGATTTTGTTAATTTAGCTGTTGCTCTTTCAAAAAGAAAAGGCGGGAACAGTCCTTTGTTTACGTTTTCAAGATATTCATCTACCTAAAAATGTTATCAATAAGATCTTTAAAAAAGGATCAACACTGATGCAGCAGTTAAAGGGATTTAACTCATTGTCTATTCTGCATCATAATTTAAAAATATTTTCCACCTCTGATCGTTGAGGGTTTTTTGTTCTTGGCAGTAATGATCTTCCATATTTTCCTGCGCACACAAGGTTTTAGTGAATAGTTGTAATTTCTCCCTAATCCTGCTCTAATAACAGGAAGCAGGGAGTGCTGCAGTCTGTGGGTGGCTGGGTGGGATTATCGTCGCGTGGACGCCCAAACGGAGAGGAAACAGGAGAGGGTGCCAGCTCGGAGCTCCTTCCTCCTCCTCCTCCTCCTCCTCCTGTTTCATCCTGAGTGCTTCCACAACCCTCGCATGATTTAGAGCGCCGGCAGCAGAGTTCACGGTGGATTCACGCCAGCGACGAGCCCCCTTTTAACACCAGCTTTGTATTCTAATGACCCCCTAAACTGCACACCAATCCATTTTCTGTCCATTAGCAGCCGCTAACGCCGCTGCAGCTAATATTCTTTAATTCACTCCACAAAGGGGGAGATTGTCCGGGGCCTCGCTGCACTTAATGCCTGCAATTACATCAGGTTACACATCCTGAAGTGACCCCCGGGGACCCGAGAGAGAGAGAGAGAGAGACACCGCCGACCAACGCCACCCAAGCACCTGATAGCCGCTGGCAGCGTCGCCACCCGCCGCCCGCCGCCCGCCGCCGATGCTCCTCACGCAGACGATCCGTCTCTTTCTGTCGGAGTCTGACTCCCCTCTGGCGCTCCGCTGTCGCTCGCTTTCATTAAGAAATAAAACATGCTGGAATGTGACTGGACGGCGCAGATGGCCGAAACAAACCTGCAGTCAATTAGGGCCGGCACAATACGGGTTCTGTCCCGAGGAGAGGGGGAAGAACCGGGCCCAGAGTGTTGTTTTATGGCACTTATTTATTGCCTTATAACTCAGAAATCAAATTAGTTCATATTGAGCTCCAGTCCGCGTGATTGATTTCCCTTCGCGGGGTCGAGTTGATACGAGCGACGAGCCGGGGCCAAAGAAAACACCAGGAGGCCACGAGGAGGAGGTCCTGGAAGAGACCCAGAGACCAGGAGGAGGAGGAGGAGGAAGTACTCAGGTCCTTTACTGTAGTACAAGTACTAGTACTAGACTGGAAGAGACCCAGAGACCAGGATGAGGAGGAGGATGAGGAGGAAGAGTAGTAGTAGTAGATGAAGAAGAGGAGGTGTGTGTTCATTACAGCTGATACGTGTCCTCTGAGGACCCAAGATCCGTCTCACGGCTCCAGATCCAGCACAGGGTTTGAGCGGGACCCCTTTATGGGGCCTGGTGGAGACCCCTCATCCCTCAGGGCTCTCTGGAGACTCGAGGCCGCTTGCAAGAACGAGCCCCCCGCCGCCAGTTTGACCATCGCCATCTCCACGACAACCAGCCAGCAGCGAGCCAATTAGACAGAGA